>NC_034185.2:12749820-12827320 GCF_002021735.2 Oncorhynchus kisutch | reverse complement strand
TGGATAGAGTCCTACAGTGGGAGGAGGGAGCCAGAAAGAGAGACATAGAGATGGATAGAGTCCTACAGGGGGAGTAGGGAGTCAGAAAGAGAGATATAGAGATGGATAGAGTCCTACAGGGGGAGGAGGGAGTCAGAAAGAGAGACATAGAGATGGATAGAGTCCTACAGTAGGAGGAGGGAGCCAGAAAGAGAGACATAGGGATAGAGATGGATAGAGTCCTACAGTAGGAGGAGGGAGCCAGAAAGAGAGACATAGGGATAGAGATGGATAGAGTCCTACAGTAGGAGGAGGGAGCCAGAAAGAGAGACATAGGGATAGAGATGGATAGAGTCCTACAGTAGGAGGAGGGAGCCAGAAAGAGAGACATAGGGATAGAGATGGATAGAGTCCTACAGTAGGAGGAGGGAGCCAGAAAGAGAGACATAGGGATAGAGATGGATAGAGTCCTACAGTAGGAGGAGGGAGCCAGAAAGAGAGACATAGGGATAGAGATGGATAGAGTCCTACAGTAGGAGGAGGGAGCCAGAAAGAGAGACATAGAGATGGATAGAGTCCTACAGTAGGAGGAGGGAGCCAGAAAGAGAGACATAGAGATGGATAGAGTCCTACAGTAGGAGGAGGGAGCCAGAAAGACAGATATAGAGATGGATAGAGTCCTACAGTAGGAGGAGGGAGCCAGAAAGAGAGACATAGAGATGGATAGAGTCCTACAGTAGGAGGAGGGAGCCAGAAAGAGAGACATAGAGATGGATAGAGTCCTACAGTAGGAGGAGGGAACCAGAAAGAGAGACAGTGAGATAGAGATGGATAGAGTCCTACAGTAGGAGGAGGGAGCCAGAAAGAGAGACATAGAGATGGATAGAGTCCTACAGTAGGAGGAGGGAGCCAGAAAGAGAGACAGTGAGATAGAGATGGATAGAGTCCTACAGTAGGAGGAGGGAGCCAGAAAGAGAGACAGAGAGATAGAGATGGATAGAGTCCTACAGTAGGAGAAGGGAGCCAGAAAGAGAGACAGAGAGAGTCGAGTCCTACAGTGGGAGGAGGGAGCCAGAAAGAGAGACAGTGAGATAGAGATGGATAGAGTCCTACAGTAGGAGGAGGGAGCCAGAAAGAGAGACAGAGAGAGTCGAGTCCTACAGTGGGAGGAGGGAGCCAGAAAGAGAGACAGTGAGATAGAGATGGATAGAGTCCTACAGTGGGAGGAGGGAGCCAGAAAGAGAGACAGTGAGATAGAGATGGATAGAGTCCTACAGTAGGAGGAGGGAGCCAGAAAGAGAGACATAGAGATGGATAGAGTCCTACAGTAGGAGGAGGGAGCCAGAAAGAGAGACAGAGAGATAGAGATGGATAGAGTCCTACAGTAGGAGGAGGGAGCCAGAAAGAGAGACAGAGAGATAGAGATGGATAGAGTCCTACAGTAGGAGGAGGGAGCCAGAAAGAGAGACAGAGAGAGTCGAGTCCTACAGTGGGAGGAGGGAGCCAGAAAGAGAGACAGTGAGATAGAGATGGATAGAGTCCTACAGTGGGAGGAGGGAACCAGAAAGAGAGACAGTGAGATAGAGATGGATAGAGTCCTACAGTGGGAGGAGGGAACCAGAAAGAGAGACAGTGAGATAGAGATGGATAGAGTCCTACAGTGGGAGGAGGGAGCCAGAAAGAGAGACATCGAGATGGATAGAGTCCTACAGGGGGAGGAGGGAGCCAGAAAGAGAGACATAGAGATAGAGATGGATAGAATAGAGTCCTACAGTGGGAGGAGGGAGCCAGAAAGAGAGACATAGAGATGGATAGAGTCCTACAGGGGGAGGAGGGAGCCAGAAAGAGAGACATAGAGATGGATAGAGTCCTACAGTAGGAGGAGGGAGCCAGAAAGAGAGACATAGAGATAGAGATGGATAGAGTCCTACAGGGGGAGGAGGGACGGCTCCTAATAAAAGTCTTCCTGTCTCTGTGTCCCAGTCTGTCCCAGCCTCCGCTGGGTTTTCACTGAGGCCTGGCTGACACCAATTAAACCTGTTCTGAGCCTTACTGCCCCCCGAGGACACACACCAGACAGCCTGCTGCTACATTCACTACAGAGGGATGCCCCTCAACAGATTTAGGCCATCACAGACACACACACACACACACATACACACACATACATACACACGCACGCACCTTCATGCGTTCACATTTATGCATGTACATACACACAAACACATGCACAGTGGACAGATGGATGGACGCACGCACACACATATTGTACACTGAGTATACAAAACATTATGAACAGCAGCCTTTTCCATGACGTAGACTGACCAGGTGACTCCAGGTGAAAGCTATGGAAGCTATGATCCCTTATTGATGTCACTTGTTAAATCCACTTCAATCAGTGTTGCTGAAGGGGAGGAGACAGGTTAAAGAAGGATTTTTAAGCCTTGAGACAATTGAGACATGGATTGTGTATGTGTGCCATTCAGAGGGTGAATGGGCCGGACAAAAGACTGAATTTCCTTTGAACGGTGTACGGTAGTAGGTGCAAGGTGCAGGTTTTTCAACTGTTGGACACAATGGAGTCAACATGGAGTCAATATGGAGTCAACATGGAGTCAACATGGAGTCAACATGGAGTCAACACGGAGTCACATGGAGTCAACATGGAGTCAACATGGAGTCAACATGGAGTCAACACGGAGTCAACATGGAGTCAACATGGAGTCAACATGGAGTCAACATGGAGTCAACATGGAGTCAACACGGAGTCAACACGGAGTCAACATGGAGTCAACATGGAGTCAACATGGAGTCAACATGGAGTCAACACAGAGTCAACATGGAGTCAACATGGAGTCAACATGGACATCCATGTGGAACGCTTTCGCCACCTCGTACATTTCATGGCCCGTCGACTCTTGAAAATGAGGCTGTTCTGGGGAAAGTCAATATTAGGAAGGTGTTCTTAATGTTTTGTATACTAAGTGCATATACACAAACAATCACACACACACAACAGCACACACAAGAGAACACACACACACATACACACATACACACACATACACACATACACACACATACACACATACACACACATACACACATACACACACATACACACATACACACACATACTCAAATACACACACATACACACATACACACATACTCAAATACACACACATACTCAAATACACACACATACTCAAATACACACACATACACACATACACACATACTCAAATACACACACATACACACACACACACACATACTCAAATACACACACATACACACACACACACATACTCAAATACACACACATACACACATACACACACATACTCAAATACACACACATACACACATACACACACATACTCAAATACACACACATACTCAAATACACACACATACACACATACACACAAACTCAGAAAGGGCAACAGATAGGGCAAATGTTGGGTTTGTCTGCTGTTTTACTCACCACGATCCCTCCCTCCCACACAAACATACACACACACACATACACACACACACACGTATATAGACTCTCTTTTTTTCTACTGTGTTATTGACTTGTTAATTGTTTACTCCATATGTAACTCTGTGTTGTCTGTTCACACTGCTATGCTTTATCTTGGCCAGGTCGCAGTTGCAAATGAGAACGTGTTCTCAACTAGCCTACCTGGTTAAATAAAGGTGAAATAAAAAAAATTAAAAACACACACACACACACACACACACACACACACACACTCTCACTGACAACACCTGACTTTCAGGTAGTCAAGCATATCACACAACACCTTCACATACAGTACATCTACCCTGTCCTATTTGTCTGTTTGTAGGTCTGTCTGTCTGTTTGTAGGTCTGTCTGTCTGTCTGTCTGTCTGTCTGTCTGTCTGTCTGTCTGTCTGTCTGTCTGTCTGTCTGTCTGTCTGTCTGTCTGTCTGTCTGTCTGTCTGTCTGTCTGTCTGTCTGTCTGTCTGTCTGTCTGTCTGTCTGTCTGTCTGTCTGTCTGTCTGTCTTGTCTGTCTGTCTGTCTGTCTGTCTGTCCGTCTGTCTGTCTGTCTGTCCGCCCATCTGTCTGTCTACGTGGGGGAGTCCCTGTCTCTTTGTGAGTGGAACCATGAAGCTAGAGACAAGCAGGGACACATCCTGATCAGTACCAAAGCTTTACCTGCTATTGTTACCAAATCCACATGTTATCGTGACGAGACAGGTTTCCTGTGGCTGCTGTATAACTGTGTGATCTACCTGTAGAGCGGACAAAAATAATTTCCCCAATAATCACATTATCAGGCTTATTGCTCCTTAATGACTGGGAGAATGTCAAATTCCAACAGATGCATCATTGTTAGTGGTTCCCAATGAATACAGACTACACACGGACAGACACTGACACACAGACGCGTAACACAAACACACACTTTTCACAATCTGCCTTTACAATGATAGGATTTTTGTATATGATCTCCCTCTTCCTTTCTACCCCTTTCATTCTCTCCATTCAACCTCTCCCCCTTTCCTCTCCCAGCTCTCTCCTGTCTCTCTAAACTACCGTCCTCTCCCCCTTTCCTCTTCCAGCTCTCTCCAGTCTCTCTAAACTACCGTCCTCTCCCCCTTTCCTCTCCCAGCTCTCTCCAGTCTCTCTAAACTACCATCCTCTCCCTCTTTCCTCTCCCAGCTCTCTCCTGTCTCTCTAAACTACCGTCCTCTCCCCCTTTCCTCTCCCAGCTCTCTCCTGTCTCTCTAAACTACCGTCCTCTCCCCCTTTCCTCTCCCAGCTCTCTCCAGTCTCTCTAAGCTACCATCTTCTCCCCCTTTCCTCTTCCAGCTCTCTCCAGTCTCTCTAAACTACTGCGCTCTCCCCCTTTCCTCTTCCAGCTCTCTCCAGTCTCTCTAAACTACCGTCCTCTCCCCCTTTCCTCTTCCAGCTCTCTCCTGTCTCTCTAAACTACCGTCCTCTCCCCCTTTCCTCTTCCAGCTCTCTCCAGTCTCTCTAAAATACCGTCCTCTCCCCCTTTCCTCTCCCAGCTCTCTCCTGTCTCTCTAAACTACCATCCTCTCCCCCTTTCCTCTCCCAGCTCTCTCCTGTCTCTCTAAACTACCGTCCTCTCCCCCTTTCCTCTCCCAGCTCTCTCCTGTCTCTCTAAACTACCGTCCTCTCCCCCTTTCCTCTCCCAGCTCTCTCCTGTCTCTCTAAACTACCGTCCTCTCCCCCTTTCCTCTCCCAGCTCTCTCCAGTCTCTCTAAACTACTGCGCTCTCCCCCTTTCCTCTTCCAGCTCTCTCATGTCTCTCTAAACTACCGTCCTCTCCCCCTTTCCTCTTCCAGCTCTCTCCTGTCTCTCTAAACTACCGTCCTCTCCCCCTTTCCTCTTCCAGCTCTCTCCAGTCTCTCTAAACTACCGTCCTCTCCCCCTTTTTTCTCATTCTCTTTTGCTGTCATTACATTGTTTTTCAATGCCCCTTTTCTCTAAAGCTTCTCTCTCTTTATTCCCTCTCCCTCTCCCACCTCTCTCTTTATTCTCTCTCCCTCTCCCACCTCTCTCTTTATTCCCTCTCCCTCTCCCACCTCTCTCTTATTCTCTCTCCCTCTCCCACCTCTCTCTTTATTCCCTCTCCCTCTCCCACCTCTCTCTTTATTCTCTCTCCCTCTCCCACCTCTCTCTTTATTCTCTCTCCCTCTCCCACCTCTCTCTTATTCTCTCTCCCTCTCCCACCTCTCTCTTTATTCCCTCTCCCTCTCCCACCTCTCTCTTATTCCCTCTCCCTCTCCCACCTCTCTCTTTATTCCCTCTCCCTCTCCCACCTCTCTCTTTATTCCCTCTCCCTCTCCCACCTCTCTCTTTATTCCCTCTCCCTCTCCCACCTCTCTCTTTATTCCCTCTCCCTCTCCCACCTCTCTCTTTATTCTCTCTCCCTCTCCCACCTCTCTCTTTATTCTCTCTCCCTCTCCCACCTCTCTCTTTATTCCCTCTCCCACCTCTCTCTTTATTCTCTGATCCTCTCCCACCTCTCTCTTTATTCTCTCTCCCTCTCCCACCTCTCTCTTTATTCTCTGATCCTCTCCCACCTCTCTCTTTATTCTCTCTCCCTCTCCCACCTCTCTCTTCATTCTCTGATCCTCTCCCACCTCTCTCATTATTCTTTGACCCTCTCCCACCTCTCTCTTTATTCCCTCTCCCTCTCCCACCTCTCTCTTTATTCTCTCTCCCTCTCCCACCTCTCTCTTTATTCTCTCTCCCTCTCCCACCTCTCTCTTTATTCTCTCTCCCTCTCCCACCTCTCTCTTTATTCTCTCTCCCTCTCCCACCTCTCTCATTATTCTTTGACCCTCTCCCACCTCTCTCTTTATTCTCTCTCCCTCTCCCACCTCTCTCTTTATTCTCTCTCCCTCTCCCACCTCTCTCTTTATTCTCTCTCCCTCTCCCACCTCTCTCTTTATTCTCTGATCTTCTCCCACCTCTCTCTTTATTCTCTGATCTTCTCCCACCTCTCTCTTTATTCTCTGATCTTCTCCCACCTCTCTCTTTATTCTCTGATCTTCTCCCACCTCTCTCTTTATTCTCTGATCTTCTCCCACCTCTCTTTATTCTCTGATCCTCTCCCACATCTCTCTTTATTCTCTGATCCTCTCCCACCTCTCTCTTTATTCTCTGATCCTCTCCCACCTCTCTCTTTATTCTCTGATCCTCTCCCACATCTCTCTTTATTCTCTGATCCTCTCCCACCTCTCTCTTTATTCTCTGATCCTCTCCCACATCTCTCTTTATTCTCTGATCCTCTCCCACCTCTCTCTTTATTCTCTCTCCCTCTCTGACCTCTTTCTGTATTCTCTTCTCCTCTCCTCCTCTCCCACCTCTCTCTCTATTCTCTCCTCCTCTCCCTCTCTCCCACATCTCCTCCCCTTCCCCTCTCCCACCGCTCTCTATTTTCTCCTCCCCCTCTCCCACCTCTCTCTCCTCATCTCCACTTCTCCCACTGTCTATACCCCCCCCCCCCCCTCTCTCTTGTGTGTGATTCTTTTACATTCCTGGAACATTCCAGGAGGATTAGCCTCTAGCATTCTCAGGGGTCCTGAGGGGCCTGAGGGGCCACCAATAGCCCCCCCACTGTGCCGTTGTCAATGTGGGGTTGAGGTGGGGGAGGGGGGGGTGATACCCTCTGTCAACGCTGGTGGAGGGCCACACCCCTAGTATCTTGTTCTGTTCCCACTTAGGTAGTTGAAGGAAGCAGGCTAGGTATCATACATCTCTCACACATGCCTGCATGGAGTTGACAACAAACTCCTGATCTATACATCAAACCCCTTTCACTTTCTTTTGTATTGTCCCCCTACAGCTTCACACAGTACTTGCTGGATTAATGTTTAACCCACAACCTAATGACAACCTCCACACAACCCTTCCACCCCTAATGACCACCACAGACACAGGGGGTCCCCCTTATTGTCTTCCCCTCCCACTGTCTATCACCAACTACCAACTGACCAGGACCAATGGGACAGCCTCACGCCTGAACCAACCCACATACAAGGTAATTGATCCCTGATCCCCCCCACTGTTTCATGTCCAGTGGTATCTCCCTCATTGATCAGGTTTTATCATTAGGTTTGATGGATGCATTGCATGTACCTTCTATCTCCCATACGGACTAATGGTTAAAAGACATCTTGGTCTTGGTATCATCCACTATCTTCAATTGTGACAGAGAGACAGAGACACAAAGAGACACACATACACAGAGAAGAGAAAGAGGGAGAGAGAAAATGAGTAGTTCTTCAGTCTCTGAACCATCCACTCTGGATCAGAGACGAGGGTCTTTAAGACAGGGACTTGCTTTCACTGATACTTATAGGTTAATTACAGATGTAGGATCTTAATTTGATCACTCTTTTGTTGATGAGAATTTTCCTGCAGGAGGAAAATGCAAACTTGTAGTATAGTCAAGGACTTGATATGCCCTGACGTAAAATATATCAACACCTACAAACAACATGCACTAATTATAATCCACGTAATAATTCACATTTCTTGTTAGTGCAGGATTACTTTCCTGCTGTAGTAAACAGTTTTAAATGAAGATGATTCACCAGTAAGCATAGGACACACACTCATGCATGCCTGCATGTACAGGGAGGAGGGAGAGGGAAGGAGATGCACCCCTTCTCTCCATTCGTCGTCCCCTTTTCTCCATGCTCCTCCAATCCCCTTTTCCTCCTTTTCACTCTTTTTATGGGTTAACCGTGAGCTAGTGAGAGGTAATCCTCTGCTTTTTATGGGTTAACAGTGAGCTAGTGAGAGGTAATCCTCTGCTTTTTATGGGTTAACAGTGAGCTAGTGAGAGGTAATCCTCTGCTTTTTATGGGTTAACAGTGAGCTAGTGAGAGGTAATCCTCTGCTTTTTATGGGTTAACAGTGAGCTAGTGAGAGGTAATCCTCTGCTTTTTATGGGTTAACAGTGAGCTAGTGAGAGGTAATCCTCTGCTTTTGCCTCTTTTTCCTGTTTGCGGCTCCCTCTCTGAGGAGCCTTTGTGTGGTGAGAGTGAGAGAGAAAGAGAGAGAGAGAGAGAGTTACAGGCCAAACCAGTAGCACAGGCAGACCTACTGCATGTGGAAACATTCACATCACCACCTATGACAAGAGCTTGGCAGGGGGAGCTATAGGGAGAGAGGGGGGGCACAGGAAAAGGCAGAGGTAGTGATGGGAGAGCAGGCAGGCAGAGAGAGAGAGAGAGAGAGAGAGAGAGAGGTAGTGATGGGAGAGCAGGCAGGCAGAGAGAGAGAGAGAGAGAGAAGGCAGGCAGAGAGAGAGATAGAGACAGAGAGAGAGAGAGACAGAGAGAGAGAGAGAGACAGAGAGAGAGAGAGAGAGAGAGACAGAGAGAGAGAGAGAGAGAGAGAGAGAGAGAGAGAGAGAGAGAGAGAGAGAGAGAGAGAGAGAGAGACAGAGAGAGACAGAGAGAGAGAGAGAGAGAGAGAGAGAGAGAGAGAGAGAGAGAGCTCGTAAACTTTCCCCCCACTCTGGATGTGGGTTGAGGCCACTCTCACCTTGTCTGGATCCATCTGTATATGTCCTGCAGTGATGACGTATCCAAGGAATGAGATAGGGGATCGATGGAACTCAGACTTTGCCGCTTTAACGACAATCTGGTTCTCCAGGCGACACTGAAGGACTTGTCAGACATGGAGGACGTGTACTTGATCTGACTGGGAAAAGACCAGGATGTTGTCCAGGTACACAAACACAAACAGGTTCAGCATGTCCTGGAGCTCATAGTTGACCAGGTCCTGGAACACAGCGGGAGCATTGGTCAGCCTGAATGGCATAACTAAGGACTCATAGCGCCCACTAGACATGTTAAAGGCAGTCTTCCATTCATCTTCTTCCCGTAAAGGAACCAGATGGTAGGCCTTTCCCGAAGGTCCATCTTGGAGAAGATGGTCACTCCCTGAAGAGGTTTGAAAGCCGAGGAGATGAGTGGTAGAGGGTAATGTTTTTTTACTGTGATGTCATTAAGGCCCCTGTAGTCGATATACAGCCGCAGGGTTTGGTCCTTCTTCTCCACAAAGAAGAATCCTGCACCGGCGGGGGAGGTCGATGGACGAATACTCCCTACAACGAATGAGTTCTCAATGTACTCCTCCATAGTCTTGGTCTCTGGCCCTGACAGGGAGTAAAGCCGCCCCCGAGGGGGTTTAGTGCCCGGGAGAAGGTCAATGGCGCAGTCATAGGGTCGATGCAGAGGGAGAGAAGTAGCACGGGCCTTGTTGAAGACAAGGAGAGAGGTCCAGATACTCAGCAAAATGGTGGAGAGGTCTGAGGCTTCTCTCAAGGCTGCAGGGAGATGTCCCGGAGCAGACTGAGCCGACTTGAGACAATGAGCATGGCAGATAGCACCAGTAGCCCCATCGATCCGGGGATTGTGCTTCTGGAGCCGTGAATATCCCAAAACCATGAATACATGGGGAGATTCGATGAGAGGGAACTGCATACACTCACTGTGATACATGTAGGTCGATAGGAATTGTATTGCGGGTGACTCGGCCAATAGAACGCCCATCCAGCGCTCTGACGTCCTTGGGAATGGAGAGGGGCTGATACCAAGCTCCGCTACCAAGGTAGCATCGACAAAGCTTTCATTGGCCCCAGAGTCAATGAGCACCTTGAGTGATTTGACCTAGTCACCCCATAACAGGGTGGCATGGAGAGGGGCTGAGTGGTGATACCAAGCTCCGATACCAAGGTAGCATCGACAAAGCTTTCATTGGCCCCAGAGTCAATGAGCACCTTGAGTGATTTGACCTAGTCACCCCATAACAGGGTGGCATGGAGAGGGGTGTGAGTAATGGGAGATTGGAAAATTATCTTTATGGCTCACCAGAGTACTCGTGCCTAGTGATAAGCCTGGTGAAATATAATGTCCTGTAGTCCCACAATACAGACAGCTCCTGGTGTTCAATCTGGGTAAACATTAATCCGGAGACAATCGAGCCCTTCCCAGTAGCTTGGGCTCTGGAGGAGGCGAGTCGACCTCCCTTTGGCGATTCCCCTGAGCACTCGGTGACGTCGGAGTCTCTATGAAATGGGTTTCTGGCATTCCTCGGAGTCGAGGTGGGTATCGAGGGCGAGCGAAGGGGACAGATTCCCTCCTACGTTCTCGTACCCACCCATCAGTCAAAGCTATGAGGGAATCGAGGTCCAAGGGCAACTCCCGGGCTGCGAGCTCATCTTTGATCAACTCCGATAATCCGTGAAGGAACATGTCGAACAATGCTTTCGGGTTCCAGGCACTCTCAGCTACCAACGTGTGAAAATCCATTGCGTAGTCTACCACACTACGGGCGTCTTGATGTAGCTGGAGCAGTTTATGAGCAGCCTCTCTCCCAGACAACGGAGAATCAAACACCTTCCGTACTGCCACCACAAACTTCTCCAGACTGAGGTAAACAGCGAACTGTTGCTCCCACACCACCGTAGCCCAGGCGAGTGCCCTCCTGGATATCAGCGTTATGATGTACGCTATACTCGATCGCTCCGAGGGGAACGAAGAAGGCTACAGCTCGAAGACGAGGGAGCACTGGGAGAGAAAGGCCCGGCATGTTCCATAATCTCCAGCGTAACACTGCGGAGGAGGTAAGCAGGGTTCTCGGGACACTGGGGTAGGCTGGGAAGAAGCGCCACTGGTGGTGGGTTGCTGAGAGTTACTGGTGTGGCTTGCTGCCTAGTAGGGAATCCACAGACTTTATTCAGCAATGTATCGAAAGCCTGGTCATGGCGTTACACCAGGGTATGGAGTCCCTCCATAAGGCATTGCAGCAACTCATTGTCTCTTCCAATGGTGGCTCCTTGCTGGGTGACAGCATTGTGGAGCTGGTCTGAGTCTGCTGGGTAAGTCATGGCCAGTTCGAACTTTCAGAACTCAAGATAAGACCCAGATGCAGACAGCTAGAATCCCGGATATTTATTTATTGACCCAAACATGGGGCAGGCAAAAGAAGGCAAGGGAAGGCAGAGGTCCGTAATCCAGGGCAAAGTAAATTAGGTACCGAACAGCAGGTAGGTTCTGTGTCAGTGCTGGCAGAGATTTGTAATCGGGTCAGAGTCAGGCAGGTACAGAACGGGAGGCAGGCTCAGGGTCAGAGCAGGCAGAATGGTCAGAACCTGGGAAACAGAAACTGGAGAAAGCAGGAAGACGGGAAAGCACACTGGTAAGACCTGACAAGACAAGACGAAATGACAACAGACAAACAGGAAACACAGGTATAAATACACAGGGGATAATGGGGAAGATAGGCGACACCTGGAGGGGGGTGGAGACAAGCACAAAGACAGGTGAAACCGATCAGGGTGTGACACCTATAGCCCAGCTCTTGGCAATAGTACTGTAGACTACTTTATCACTGACTTCAACCCAGAGTCTCTTAGAGCATTCACAGTCAGTCCACTGACACCCATATCAGATCACAGCAAAATCACACTCTACTTGAACAGAGCTATGCTCAATCAGGAGGCATCAAAGCCAAAGGAACTAAATAATATTAAGAAATGCTATAGATGGAAGGAAAATCGTGTGGAAATCTACCAAAAACAAATTCAATCCCTTCTAGACAATTCCATGGACAAAATATTTCCCTGTAATAGTGAAGCTGTAAACTTGGCAGTAGAAAACGTTAACAGTATATTTGACCTCTCAGCTTCCCTATCAAATATTTTTTTCAAGCAGACAACCTAAGAAAATTAACAACAATGACAAATGGTTTGATGAAGAAGGCAAAAACCTAAGAAAGAAATGGAGAATCCTTTCCAACCAAAAACAGAGACCCAGACAACCTGAGTCTACGCCTTCACTATGGTGAGTCACTAAAGCAATATAGAAATACACTACAGAAAAAGAAGAGACAGCACGTCAGAAATCAGCTCAATGTAACTGAAAAATCCATAGAATCTTACCATTTCTAGGAAAATTGGAAATCTCTAAACAAACAACATCACAAAGAGTTATCTATCCAAAACGGAGATGTATATGGATAAACCACTTCTCCAATCTTTTTGGAAAAGACAGAACAGCAAAAACATTTACATGATCAAATACAAATCTTAGAACCAACTATTAAAGACCAGAACCCACTGGATTCTCCAATTACCTTGAATGAGCTACAGGACAAAATAAAAACCCTCCAACCCAAAAAGGCCTGTGGAGTTGATGGTCCCCTAAATGACATGATAATGATTATACAGACCACAAATTCCAATTGGTTATACTTAAACTTTTTAACATCATCGTCAGCTCTGGAATCCCCCCCAATATTTGGAACCAAGGACTGATCACCCCAATCCACAAAAGTGGAGACAAATTGCATCCCAATAACTACGCAACTTTGAGAAAATCCTCTGCATTGTCAATAACAGCCATCTCTTACATTTCCTTTGTGAAATCAATGTACTGAGTAAATGTCAAATGGACTTTTTTTTACCAAATTACTGTATGATAGACCACGTATTCACACTGCACACCCTAATTGACAAATAAACAAACCAAAACCAAGGCAAAGGGTTCTCGTGCATTGTTGATTTCAAAAAAAGCTTTTGACTCAATTTGGCATGAGGGTCTGCTATACAAATGAATGGAAAGTGATGTTGATGGAAAAACACATGACATTATAAAATCCATGTACATGAAGTGTGTGGTTAAAAATGGCCAAAAAAACACATTTCTTTCCACAGAGCCATGGGGTGAGACAGGGATGCAGTTTCCACAGAGCCGTGGGGTGAGACAGGGATGCAGTTTCCACAGAGCCGTGGGGTGAGACAGGGATGAAGTTTCCACAGAGCCGTGGGGTGAGACAGGGATGCAGTTTCCACAGAGCCGTGGGGTGAGACAGGGATGCAGTTTCCACAGGGCCGTGGGGTGAGACAGGGATGCAGTTTCCACAGAGCCGTGGGGTGAGACAGGGATGCAGTTTCCACAGAGCCGTGGGGTGAGACAGGGATGCAGTTTCCACAGAGCCGTGGGGTGAGACAGGGATGCAGTTTCCACAGAGCCGTGGGGTGAGACAGGGATGCAGTTTCCACAGAGCCGTGGGGTGAGACAGGGATGCAGTTTCCACAGAGCCGTGGGGTGAGACAGGGATGCAGTTTTCTTTAAAAGCCCCACCCTTTCAACATATATATCAACAAATTGGCGAGGGCACTAGAACAGTCTGCAGCACCTGGTCTCACCCTACTAGAATCTGAAGGCAAATGTCTACTGTTTGCTGATGATCTGGTGCTTTTGTCCCAACAGAGGAGGGCCGACAGCAGCACCTAGATCTTCTGCACAGATTGTGTCAGACCTGGACCCTGACAGTGAATCTAGGTAAGACAAAAAATAAGGGTGTTCCAAAAAAGGTCCAGTTTCCAGGACCACAAATACAAATTCTATCTAGACACCGTTGCCTTAGAGCACACAGCAAAATGTTACATACCTCGGCGCCACAGGTAACTTCCACAAAGCTGTGAACGAGCTGAGAGACAAGGCAAGAAGGGACTTCTATGACATCAAAAGGAACCTAAAATTCAATATATCAATTAGGACCTGGCTGAAAATACTTGAATCAGTTATGTAACCCATTGCCCTTTATGGTTGTGAGGTCTGTGGTCCGCTCACCAACAAAGAACTCACAAAATGGGACAAACACAAAACTATGACTATGCATGCAGAATTCTGCAAAAATATCCTCTGTGTACAACTAAAACACCAAATAATGCATGCAGAGCAGAATTAGTCCGATACTCACTAATGATCAAAATCCACTAAACTCTACAACCATCTAAAAGGAAGCGATTCCCAAACCTTCCATAACAAAGCCATCACCTACAGAGAAATGAACCTGGAGAAGAGCCTCCTAAGCAAGCTGGTCCTGGAGCTCTGTTCACAAACACAAACAGACCCCACAAAGCCCCAGGACAGAAACACAATTAGAACCAAATCATGAAAAAACTAATATATAATTATTCGACACATTGGAAAGAATTTACAAAAAAACTGAGCAAACTAGAATGGCCCAGAGAGTACACAGTCACAGAATACCTGACCATTGTGACTAACCCAAAACGAAGGAAATATTTGACTATGTACAGTACAGACTGAGTGGGCATAGCCTTGTTATTGAGAAAGGCCTCCGAAGGCAGACCTGGCTCTCAAGAGAAGACAGGCTATATGCACACTGCCCACAAAATGAGGTGGTAACTGAGCTGCACTTCCTAACTTCCTACCAAATGTGTGACCATATTAGAGACACATATTTCCCTCAGATCACACAGACCCAAAGAATTCGAAAACAAATCCAATTTTGATAAACTCCTGTATCTATTGGGTGAAATACCACACTGTGCACGAAAAGGGCAACCAGTGAAGAACAATTACCATTGTAATTACAACCTATATTTATGTTTATTTATTTTCCCTTTTGTACTTGAACTATTTGCACATTATTACAACATTGTATATAGACATAATATGACATTTGAAATGTCTTCATTCTTTTGGAACGATGTGAGTGTACTGTTCAATTTTGATTGTTTATTTCACTTTTGTTCATTATATATTTGACTTGCGTTGGCAATGTAAACATATGTTTCCCATGCCAATAAAGCCCTTTGAATTGAGTGGGGGTGGGGAGAAAGAGACCCAACCGTCACAAGTATTTCCTTACCTCAGCCAAAATAAAAGTGAGAGCGGAGCCAAACTCTCTCAGCTGTTTCCTCATTTTCTCCTGCCAACAAGAGTAATCTCACCTCCCTTCCACTCCCTCTCTCCTCTTTCCCCTCCCTCTCTCATTCTCTTCCCCTCCCTCTCTCCTTCTCTCCCCCCCTCTCCTTCCCTTCCACTCCTCTCTCCTTCTCTTCCCCTCTCCTTCTCTTCCCCTCCCCCTCTCCTCTTCCACTCCCTCTCCTTCTCTTCCACTCCCTCTCTCCTCTTCCCCTCCCTCTCTCCTCTTCCACTCCCTCTCTCCTTCTCTTCCCCTCCCTCTATCCTCTTCCACTCCCTCTCTCCTTCTCTTCCACTCCCCCTCTCCTCTTCCCCTCCCTCTCTCCTTCTCTTCCCCTCCCCCTCTCCTTCTCCTTCTCTTCCCCTCCCTCTCTCCTCTTCCCCTCCCTCTCTCCTTCTCTTCCCCTCCCTCTCTCCTCTCCCCTCCCTCTCTCCTTCTCTTCCCCTCCCTCTCTCCTTCCCTTCCCCTCCCTCTCTCCTTCCCTTCCACTCCCTCTCTCCTTCTCTTCCACTCCCTCTCTCCTCTTCCCCTCCCTCTCTCCTTCTCTTCCCCTCCCCCTCTCCTTCTCCTTCTCCCCTCCCTCTCTCCTCTTCCCCTCCCTCTCTCCTTCTCTTCCCCTCCCTCTCTCCTTCTCTTCCCCTCCCTCTCTCCTCTTCCCCTCCCTCTCTCCTTCTCTTCCCCTCCCCCTCTCCTTCTCTTCCCCTCCCTCTCTCCTTCTCTTCCCCTCCCCCTCTCCCTTCTCTTCCCCTCCCTCTCTCCTTCTCTTCCCTCCCTCTCTCCTTCTCTTCCCCTCCCCCTCTCCTTCTCTTCCCCTCCCTCTCTCCTTCTCTTCCCCTCACCCTCTCCTTCTCTTCCCCTCCCCCTCTCCTTCTCTTCCCCTCCCCTCTCCTTCTCTTCCCTCCCCCTCTCCTTCTCTTCCCCTCCCCCCTCTCCTTCTCTTCCCCTCCCCCTCTCCTTCTCTTCCCCTCCCTCTCTCCTTCTCTTCCCTCCCTCTCTCCTTCTCTTCCCCTCCCTCTCTCCTTCTCTTCCCCTCCCCCTCTCCTTCTCTTCCCCTCCCCCTCTCCTTCTCTTCCCCTCCCCCTCTCCTTCTCTCCCCTCCCTCTCTCCTTCTCTTCCCCTCCCTCTCTCCTTCTCTTCCCCTCCCTCTCTCCTTCTCTTCCCCTCCCCCTCTCCTTTCTCTTCCCCTCCCTCTCTCCTTCTCTTTCCCTCCCTCTCTCCTTCTCTTCCCCTCCCCCTCTCCTTCTCTTCCCCTCCCTCTCTCCTTATCTCTCCCTCCCTCCCTCTCTCCTTCTCTTCCCCTCCCTCTCTCCTCTTCCCCTCCCTCTCTCCTCTTCCCTCCCCCTCTCCTTCTCTTCCACTCCCTCTCTCCTTCTCTCTCCCTCCCTCTCTCCTCTTCCCCTCCCCCTCTCCTTCTCTTCCACTCCCTCTCTCCTTCTCTCTCCCTCCCTCTCTCCTCTTCCCCTCCCCCTCTCCTTCTCTTCCCCTCCCTCTCTTCTTCTCTTCCCCTCCCTCTCTCCTTCTCTCTCCCTCCCCTTTCTGTTCCCCCTTGTAATCATTCTCTGTCTTTTGTTCTGTCTCCATACCTACCTAGTCTTTATCTTTCCATCTCCCTCCATCGCTCTGTCCCTCTAAACCTCTTTCCCTCCCTCTGGGTTTACATCTATATCCTCTCTCCCTCTCTCGGCTCATGTTGCCTCTCTCCCTCTCTTCCTATCCCCCTCTCTCTCCCACTGCATATCTCCCTCTCTCCCTCTCTCTCAGCTCATGTTGCCTCTCTCCCTCTCTCCCTATATCACTCTCTCTCCCTATCTCACTCTCTCTCCCCCTCCATATCTCCCTATCTCACTCTTTCTTCCTCTCTCAGCTCATGATGCCTCTCTCCCTATCTCTCCCTCCCTCTCTCCCTCTCTCTCCCTCTCCCTCCCTCTCTCCCTCTCTCTCTCAGCTCATGTTGCCTCTCTCCCTCTCTCTCCCTATCTCCCTCTCTCTCCCCCTCTCTCTCCCCCTCTCTCCATCTTTCCCTCTCTCCCTCTCCCTCCCTCTCTCCCTCTCTCTCTCAGCTCAAGTTGCATCTCCCTCTCTCCCTCTCCCTCCCTCTCTCCCTCTCTCTCTCAGCTCAAGTTGCCTCTCCCTCTCAATTCAATTCAAGGGGCTTTATTGGCATGGGAAAGTGAAACGAAGAAGACCATTTAAATAAACAACAGAAAGTGGCAGTAAATATTACACTCACACAAGTTCAAAAAGAGTAAAGACATGTCAAAGGTTATATTATGTCTATATACAGTCTTGTAGTGATGTGCAAATAGTTAAAGTACAAAAGGGAAAATAAATCAACATAAATATGGGTTGTATTTATAATGGTGTCTGTTCTTCACTGGTTACCCGTTTCTTGTCACAACAGGTCACACATCTTGCTGCTGTGATGGCACACTGTGGTGTGCCATCTCTGTTTAGGGACAAATATCATTCTTCTTTGCTCAGGTTTTTTTGTTAATTCTTTCCAATGTGTCAAATAGTTATCTTTTTGTTTTTTCATGATTTGGGTCTAATTGTGTTGCTGTTCCTGGGGCTCTGTGGGGTCTGTTTGTGTTAGTGAACAGAGCCCCAGGAACAGCTGGCTTAGCCTCCCTCCCTCTCTCTCAGCTCATGTTGCAGTCCTTTTATATCACTCCGTTCCTCACACATCAATCTGATTGCCTTCTGTCATATTGAGCTGCTATATGGGGTCTCCGGGCCTACTCACACACACACACACACACACACACACACACACACACACACACACACACACACACAAACACAAACACACACACACACACACACACACACACACACACACACACACACACACACACACACACACACACACACACACACACACACACACACACACACACACACACACACACACATCCTCTCTTCCCTTACTACCCCACTGATCAGAGTCTAGCTTGTCTACCCCCCACCCCCTCACACAAAGCCTCTCTTTACATCTAAACATCTGTCCTTCCCATTAGACCCTCCACCATCCACCCAACCATCACCAAACTCCTCCCAACCATCACCACCCTCCCCCCAACCATCACCACCCTCCTCCCATCACCATCACCACCCCCAACCATCACCACACTCCTCCCAACCATCACCCCCTTCCCCCCAACCATCACCACCCCCAACCATCACCACCCTCCTCCCAACCATCACCACCTTCCCCCAACCATCACCACACTCCTCCCAACCATCACCACCTTCCCCCCAACCACCACCACCACCCCCAACCATCACCACCCTCCTCCCAACCATCACCACCCTCCCCCAACCACCATCACCACCCCCAAACATCACCACCCTCCCCCCAAACCCACCACCCTCTCCCAACCATCACCAACCTCTCCCAAACACCCACCACCCTCCCCCAACCACCATCACCCTCCTCCCCCCAAACACCATCACCACCCTCCCCCCAACCACCATCACCCTCCTCCCCCCAACCACCATCACCCTCCCAATGGCAATAATACTGGGATTCTAGGAAGAATGGGAATTACAGTGCCTTGCGAAAGTATTCGCCCCCCTTGAACTTTGCGACCTTTTGCCACATTTCAGGCTTCAAACATAAAGATATAAAACTGTATTTTTTTGTGAAGAATCAACAACAAGTGGGACACAATCATGAAGTGGAACGACATTTATTGGATATTTCAAACTTTTTTAACAAATCAAAAACTGAAAAATTGGGTGTGCAAAATTATTCAGCCCCCTTAAGTTAATACTTTGTAGCGCCACCTTTTGCTGCAATTACAGCTGTAAGTCGCTTGGGGTATGTCTCTATCAGTTTTGCACATCGAGAGACTGAAATTTTTTCCCATTCCTCCTTGCAAAACAGCTCGAGCTCAGTGAGGTTAGATGGAGAACATTTGTGAACAGCAGTTTTCAGTTCTTTCCACAGATTCTCGATTGGATTCAGGTCTGGACTTTGACTTGGCCATTCTAACACCTGGATATGTTTATTTTTGAACCATTCCATTGTAGATTTTGCTTTATGTTTTGGATCATTGTCTTGTTGGAAGACAAATCTCCGTCCCAGTCTCAGGTCTTTTGCAGACTCCATCAGGTTTTCTTCCAGAATGGTCCTGTATTTGGCTCCATCCATCTTCCCATCAATTTTAACCATCTTCCCTGTCCCTGCTGACGAAAAGCAGGCCCAAACCATGATGCTGCTGCCACCACCATGTTTGACAGTGGGGATGGTGTGTTCAGGGTGATGAGCTGTGTTGCTTTTACGCCAAACATAATGTTTTGCATTGTTGCCAAAAACTTCAATTTTGGTTTCATCTGACCAGAGCACCTTCTTCCACATGTTTGGTGTGTCTCCCAGGTGGCTTGAGGCAAACTTTAAACGACACTTTTTATGGATATCTTTAAGAAATGGCTTTCTTCTTGCCACTCTTCCATAAAGGCCAGATTTGTGCAATATACGACTGATTGTTGTCCTATGGACAGAGTCTCCCACCTCAGCTGTAGATCTCTGCAGTTCATCCAGAGTGATCATGGGCCTCTTGGCTGCATCTCTGATCAGTCTTCTCCTTGTATGAGCTGAAAGTTTAGAGGGACGGCCAGGTCTTGGTAGATTTGCAGTGGTCTGATACTCCTTCCATTTCAATATTATTGCTTGCACAGTGCTCCTTGGGATGTTTAAAGCTTGGGAAATCTTTTTGTATCCAAATCCGGCTTTAAACTTCTTCACAACAGTATTTCGGACCTGCCTGGTGTGTTCCTTGTTCTTCATGATGCTCTCTGCGCTTTTAACGGACCTCTGAGACTATCACAGTGCAGGTGCATTTATACGGAGACTTGATTACACACAGGTGGATTGTATTTATCATCATTAGTCATTTAGGTCAACATTAGATCATTCAGAGATCCTCACTGAACTTCTGGAGAGAGTTTGCTGCACTGAAAGTAAAGGGGCTGAATAATTTTGCACGCCCAATGTTTCAGTTTATGATTTGTTAAAAAAGTTTTAAATATCCAATAAATGTCGTTCCACTTCATGATTGTGTCCCACTTGTTGTTGATTCTTCACAAAAAAATACAGTTTTATTTCTTTATGTTTGAAGCCTGAAATGTGGCAAAAGGTTGCAAAGTTCAAGGGGGCCGAATACTTTCGCAAGGCACTGTATATCTGAGAGAATGGCGGCGTTCCCTCAAAGCCCCCTGATTATATGACCCAGCTGGCTGAGAGATGTCTGGAGTCATGGCATTCTGAGGAATACCAAAGTTTTGGAAGTTTTCAACATGGGATGGTTAAGTTCCTATAAAGAACTGTTACAGTGATCTGTGTGAAGACTAAGAACACCAGAAAGACATGCCTTGGACTCAGCCATTTGGGTCATTTGGATGGAATGTTGAGTCCGGAAACAGACAATGGATGTTATAGAAAATGGACATGAAATGTGGACTGTGTCCCAAATTGCACCCTATTCCCTATATACAGCACTACTTTTGACAGGAGCCTAAAGGTGTAGTGCACTATGTAGGGAATAGGGTGCCATTTGGGATGCATGGTGTTTTATGGTTGGCTCAGTTAGTTCCCAGTATTACTCCAATGTGGGCGTCTGCAGATGAAAAGGGATGGGAATGTGGATGATAACTATGATAATGATGATGATTGATGATGGCGAGGAGGATGAAGAATGCTAGCAGTCGCCTAATTGGGGTGAGATGAGTTAGAGATGGGGAAGGTAGCCCTGCTACACACACACCCATAGAGGTGGGAAGGACTGTAGAAAGATGGACCATCAGCAGTCAGTGAGGCATGAACAGAGACCAGCAGAAGCCAATAGTCTGTGTACCAGCGTGACATTGATGGAAGAGGAGGGAGGTTGTTTGTGGTCTAGAACGACAAACAAACACCCAGAGTGCCACTGGAATGAAGGATGCCCAAACATTGGTGACGAACTGGGGACAGATGGACCATCTATCATCCATCGCTTATTCATACCAAGCGATCACCAGATACACTAGAAACCTCTAGAAATTAGCTATTGAAAATAACCTTATATCAGGATAGTGTCACAACTTATCATAACCCCAACCTTATATGAGGGTAGTGTCATAACGTATCATAACCCCAACCTTATATGAGGGTAGTGTCATAACGTATCATAACCCCAACCTTACATCAAGGTAGTGAACCCCAACCTTACATCAAGGTAGTGTCATAACGTAACACAGCCAACCCCCGATGGTGCCCCATGGCCCTTTGACCCTTTGAACTCTGCGTGTTCAGTGGTGAGGTGGAACTAAACGGGTGGCTCCGGCGGCTTCATGAGATTGAGGCCCTCGCCTTGTCATTCGTGTAGAATGCGTATCAGGGGATTGAGGAACTCTGCTGCCAAGGGGAGAAAAGAAGAAAAGGCACAGACGGCACACAGACGGCACACAGACGGCACACAGACGGCACATAGACGGCACACAGACGGCACACAGACGGCACATAGACGGCACACAGACGGCACACAGACGGCACACAGACGGCACACTCTGCACACATTGTTGAAACAGAAGACAGCTCACTTACACAAGACACCAGTGTGTGTGTGTGTGTATGTGGGGGGGTGATGGGTTTGGGTGTGTCCTGGTCGTGTGTGTGTGTGTTCAGAAAGTAAACATAATTAGCCCAAGCAAATGACCCCTCATTACTCAATAGGCCACAATCTCTCAGGTGGAGGGTCAGGGTGTTCATGCATGTGTTGCTGCCTGCATTGCCTGCATGTCGGATTGTGTGTGTATTTGTGCATGTTTGCCTATGTGTCTCATTTGTCATGTGTGCTTTGTTCTTGCTCCTCTCTCTCTCTCTCTCTCTCTCTCTCTCTCTCTCTCTCTCTGTGTGTGTGTTGATTTTATTTGATTAGGATCTCTTTTAGTCCCCATTTGGACTAATCTTCCAAAAGTTATTGCCCTAAATCTAAATATTATTTTGCCGATTTCTCTTTTCTGTCTGTATAACGCATAGATGGTGGACAATCTATTCCTAGTATTTACTGAATGTCTGTCTCTTACCAACTGAATACCGTTGTGAATACAACTTGGCCATTTTAAAATATGTATATTATGAAATAAAATAAGCTTGTTCCTTTCAATTATCTTATCGATTGATGACCAACCAAGAACATTGCGCATGACTGCAACAGAAGAACCATATCTCTGTCAACAGCGAAGAAGCAACTCTGGGATGCTGACATTCTAGGCAGAGCTGCAAGGAAAAAGTCGTGTCTCAGACTGGCCAATGAAAAGAAAAGATTAAGATGGGCAAAAGTACACAGACACTGGACAGAGGAACTCTGCCTAGAAGGCCAACATACCAGAGTCGCCTCTTCACTGTTGATGTTGAGACTGGTGTTTTGAGGGTACTATTTAATGAAACTGCCAGTTGAGGACTTGTGAGACGTCTGTTTCTCAAACTGGACACTCTAATGTACTTGTTCTCTTGCTCAGTTGTGCACCTGGGCCTCCCACTCCGCTTTCTATTCTGGTTAGAGACCGTTTGCTCTGTTCTGTGAAGGGAGAAGTACAAAGCATTTTACAAGATCTTCAGTTTCTTTGCAATGGAATAGCCTTCATTTCTCAGAACAGAACGTTCTTCTGACGAGTTTCAGAAGAAAGTTATTTGTTTCTGGCCATTTTGAGCCTGTAATCGAACCCACAAATGCTGATGCTCCAGATACTCAACTCGTCTAAAGAAGGCCCGTTGTATTGCTTCTTTAATCAGAACAACAGTTTTCAGCTGTGCTAATGTAACAGTATAACTTTAGACTGTAGACTTTTGACCTCCACCTTTTCCGCAGCAACCAGTGATCCGGGTCAACAGCATCAATGTAACAGTATAACTTTAGACCGTCACCTCGCCCATACCCGGGCTCGAACCAGGGACCCTCTGCACACCTCAACAACTGACACCCACGAAGCATCGTTACCCATCGCTCCACAAAAGCCGCAGCCCTTGCAGAGCAAGGGGAACCACTACTTCAAGGTCTCAAAGCGAGTGACGTCACCGATTGAAATGCTATTAGCGCGCACCACCGCTATCTAGCTAGCCATTTCACATCCGTTACACTAACATAATTGCAAAAGGGTTTTCTAATGATCAATTAGCATTTTAAAATGATAAACTTGGATTAGCTAACACAACTTGCCATTGGAACAAAGGAGTGATGGTTGCTGATAATGGGCCTCTGTACACCTATGTAGATATTCCTTAAAAAATCTGCCGTTTCAAGCTACAATAGTCATAACAATGTCTACACTGTATTTCTGATCAATTTGATGTTATTTTAATGGACAAAAAAAACCAATGGACATTTCTAAGTGACATTTCTAAGTGATTTCTAAGTGACATTTCTAAGTAAACTATTGAACGGTAGTGTATATAACATGTTTTAATAATTTGTAAGCCACATCCTGTCTAGACACACCAACACACCTGTTTGTGTGTGTGCATCTGGCGTGTGTGTATGTTTTTCTGTCTAGCTGATTCCCACTTAACACACTGCTGGTATACTGTAACAGCCTATCAAATATTTAGACTAAACTGTTCATACTGAGACACATGTTCTGGCAGGGAGCTCCTAGACTCTCACAGCTTTATGAAACTATTATATAATCATAATCCATTGGTAATTAAAATAGTGGTTTGTTGTTGACTCAGGGGTATATTAGGAGGGCATTGTGTGTATGTGTGTGTTCACACATGTGTGTATGATATTGTTTATTACAAAGGGAAAATTGAACCAGTATGTGTGTATGGCTAGTTTGTTAACTGGCAGGATAGAAGGCAAATTTTGAGTGTTGGCACAAAGCTAGGTTGTTACCATGAATACTGCAGAAACACTAACTACTGCCTCTCCTCTTCCTTGACTCCTTTTCCTTCTCTCTAATCTCATCATCGTGTGTCCCTCTCTCTCGCTCTCTCTCTCTCTCTTCTCTGTTTAGATGTGTTACATCTGGAGCCTCAAGGAGGAAGAGAGGATGACAAGAGAGAAAAGGAAGAGGATAAGAGACACGGATGAACCAGAAAAACAGGGAATTTTGTCAGAGAAGCAAGTGCTGAAATAGTCCAGGAGGAGGAAGAGGAGAGAGAGAGAAACAGAGAGAGAGAAACAGAGAGAGAGAAACAGAGAGAGAGAAACAGAGAGAGAGAAACAGAGAGAGAGAAACAGAGCCCTCCTTGGATCCCATTGTCCAAACTCCTGCTCTCACTGCCGTTCATCCTTCATCCTCCCCTTCCTTCTTTCCTTCCTTCCTTCTTTCCTTCCTTCCTTCCTTCCTTCCTTCCTTCCTTCCTTCCTTCCTTCCTTCCTTCCTTCCTTCCTTCCTTCCTTCCTTCCTTCCTTCCTTCCTTCCTTCTTTCTTTCTTTCCTTCCTTCCTTCCTTCCTGCCTTCCTTCCAGAATTAGGCCCTATTCCCACTATGAGAAAGGAAGGAGAAGAATGGAGTAGCAAAAGAGATGTCTACTTTTCAATTCACATGGCATCCTTACCTTACCTTTCGTTGTGACTGGCAACGCCACATTCTTGGTCCACAGCTCAAATTGACCGTAAATATCAGTAGTCACTACCCAGTAAGCACAAACTATTCAACAATGACAGAAACATTTCTTCTAAAACACATTACACTATTGAATAATGCAACAAAACCATATTACACTCTTGAATAATGCAACAATCCACAAGCATGTGGAGACAATTAAAGGGTTTATTTTCTCGTCTGTAGGCTACACTCATTACATTTTAGCTTCAAGACAAAAGCACAGTTGATAACAGCATGTCTTCAAGTAATGTTAGCCTATATAATATGAAGGATTACGCCTCTCATGCCAATATTACAGTACAGTAGGCCTACATTACAACATTACAACAAACCTGTCTTCATTTTTAAGAATATCATGCAAATTCTGGTAGAAGCAAACTGCAACTGAAAACTTGAGTATAAGCGAATTGATTGTGATGAGCTGTTTTATACAGAAGCCCATACCCGCCACCCAATGTTTTTATAAAATACCTCACGATTGGTCAACATGCATAATTCGTCTGTGCTTCGTTCTGATTAACTGTGTCCAGTGGAGGACTTACCATTAGGCAGAAGAGGCATTTGCCTCAGGCCTTACATCATCAAAGGGTATAATACAAAAAGAATAATACTCTGTTTGAGCCCTCATGCTCTACTGGCATGTCATACTCTTTTTGTCCAGACGGCATCAGATATATGGGCTACATATAGTAAGACAGAGGGGCGCTGTTTCGCTCGATCAGATGCTTTCTCCGGTGAGGGCCACTTGCGAATTGAAGGGAAGTTGGAGTGTGAACAGTGCACTGTTCAGATGCTTGAACTATTTTGGATGAACGTGTGAAGATAACTTACCTTTTGAAGTGACTTGTTTGACAATCAGATGAAAACATCATGACTAGTTGTGTTCATGTCACATTAAAAGTTTATACAATTTTTATTGTTAAATTACATGTCTTTACTATAAAACCCATATAAATGGCCTCGGTCACTAATTCCGCCCCTGATTGTAGCCTACTGATAACAACCACAGCTGCAGATAATCTAAAGAAGTTGATGCACTCTGATCCCATCTGGGAAGACCTACACCAGCGTTTCTCGATCCTGGGGCCCCCAAGGTGTACACTTTTATTATTTTTCCCAACACAGCAGATTCATTATTTGAATCACCTGTGCAGTGCTAGGGCCAAAACCTTGGGGTCCCCAGGACTGAGTTTGGGAAGTGCTGGCCAACACACTGCAACCTTGCATAGAGCGAGCTCAAATCTATTTGTTTTATTGTCCAATCGCAGTTGTTGTCTCTGTCTGTGTAAAGGGTTTTAATGTTTTCATCCTCCCCAGGGCCAGGAGTTTTTCCATTAGTTTAAAAAATATATAATAATCTGGTCCAATCATAGCCAATCATTTTTTTTTTTCAGCTGATGTATTACTATGTCATACACTACAACTAGGGTCCAGAGTTTTACCTGGTTAGGTTAGCCTACCAGGCAAACACTCTGGGCTCCAGGAAAACTATTTCCCCCCAATCACTCTGGGACCTTTATTGCCACCTCTGCAATCAGCACACAATGTTACAAATGAAAAAACATATCCTATTTGTACGATCTACACTTGACATGTTTTTGGTGGTGGGGATGTGCTTCCATACGTTTACGTCTGTCCGGTCATCAGCCCCAGTAAGCCCACTACACATGCCCCCTCTGCCCTCCGTGGCCTGGAGGTCCTTGGGTTGGTCCCTAACAATGCCCAAGCTTCCCTCCTCCGCTCGGGTCTGGGCTCTCTCCATTACAGTTCCACGCCACTCCCCTACCCACTTCCTGCAGACTGCTTTATCACCACATCTCCCTTCCACTTTCCTGACAAGCTCCCAGAGTGTGTGTGTGTGTTTATGTGTGTATGTGTCTGTGTGTATGTGTCTGTGTGTGTGTGTGTGTGTGTGTGTGTGTGTGTGTGTGTGTGTGTGTGTGTGTGTGTGTGTGTGTGTGTGTGTGTGTGTGTGTGTGTGTGTGTGTGTGTGTGTGTGTGTGTGTGTGTGTGTGTGTGTGTGTGTGTGTGTGTGTGTGTGCGTGTGTGTGTGCGTGTGTGTGTGCGCGTGTGTGTGCGTGTGTGTGTGCGCACGTGTGTGTCTCTGTGTTTATGTGTCAGTGTGTTGGCACTGCAGCCTGAAATAGACTAGAGTGTATCCGTCCTTTCTTTGCGTGTTCTCTCTCCTACCCATGTTTTTCATCTGCCTCTCTATTCGTCCATCACAGAGTGACCGGCACGTCCTGTCTGTGTGGCCGTGGTGATGGGTACCCAGCCAATAAAAAGTCAAACAGGAAACCGAGCGGAGAGCCTCTAATTGTTCCTGAGTTGTCTGGTCCGGGAGTCCCCCACCAACACATCCGCCATTTTCTTTCCCTTTTACCTGTTCACACACACACACACGCACACACACACGCACACACACACTCACACTCGCACGCACGCACACACGCGCACGCACACGCACACACACACACAGAGGATGCATTGCTTCCTGAGAATTGGCTCAGTGCATTCTGAGAAAAAAGGGTTCCGAAAGGGTTCTTCAGTCTTTTTGTGGTTCTTTTGCTGTCTGTCTGTTATGATTGTCCCTCCATCCCTTCGACACCTAACAACATAAACATGTGTGTCTGTCTCTCTGTGTGTGTGTGTACTTGGTTGTTATGATGTTGACTCTACAGAATCTGCTAGTGTATGGGTTGTGTTTGTCATCAATTAGGACTTCTGTAAGAGGATTTTCTCTCTCACTAGGTGGCTCTTAAGTGTGTGTGTGTGTGTGTGGGGGGGGGGGGGGGGGGTCATTCTTGAATAGAGGCAGTAAATGCTGTGTCTTGACTTTGGCACCAGGTACAAACATTTTAAAATGACAAAAAGTTAAGACATGTAAGTCCTTTATACTGCCAAACATCTGTTTGTATGCATTGTGGAAACCACTGTGGGCTTGTCCCACTGGTTATGTGTAGAGGTGTAATGACAATGTTTCTGGGGATTTAGAGATATCTGTCTGTTATTTTGAATGCTAGACCGTGAACAAAAATATTCAATATATTGATGACAAAGATTACAAAGATATACAAGGAACTTGTGCATTCTTTCCAGTGTCAAACTGAAATGATTAGCTAATCACACCCTTTTAGTTCGTCATACATTTGAGAATTCTATTGATAATTTGGGGTGTCTAAATCCAAAGTGCACACCTGGTGTTACTCAATTTTAAATTAAGGGAAATAACATTGTGAGCAAAATGACTGATCATATCACTTTAGTTAATTATGTTTAAAGGATGGATGATTTTAGATTTGAGCATTTGTGGCCTCTATTTCAGAAAATCCTAATTTATCAAAAATGTGTGTTTTCGTCACCGGTGTTGCCGTCACTGGTGTTACTACTCCTACTGGTGGCACAATGTTATCTTAATGGTAAAACATATTTAAAAGAATTAAGCTACCATATTTGTTTATTTAGAATGGGAAGATGTACCCAAATACAAATCCAGAAAAATGAAGTGTGTGTGTGTTTATTAATGTGTGTGTGTTTATTAATGTGTGTGTGTTTATGTGTGTGTTTATTAATGTGTGTGTTTATGTGTGTGTTTATTAATGTGTGTGTGCAATAACATCTCACAGTCTCACATCAGAATCCGACGTAAACGTCAACAGATTACGTTTAGGCACTAATTCCGAATAGTTAAGTTAAGGGTTAATGTAATGGTTAATGTAATGGTTAAGTTAAGGGTTAATGTAATGGTTAAGTTAAGGGTTAATGTAATGGTTAATGTAATGGTTAAGTTAAGGGTTAATGTAATGGTTAAGTTGAGGGTTAATGTAATGGTTAATGTAATGGTTAAGTTAAGGGTTAATGTAATGGTTAAGTTAGAGGGTTAATGTAATGGTTAAGTTAAGGGTTAATGTAATGGTTAATGTAATGGTTAAGTTAAGGGTTAATGTAATGGTTAAGTTGAGGGTTAAGGATAGGGTTAAGTTAAGGGTTAATGATAGGGTTAAGTTAAGGGTTAATGTAATGGTTAAGTTAAGGGTTAATGTAATGGTTAAGTTAAGGGTTAATGATAGGGTTAAGTTAAGGGTTAATGATAGGGTTAAGTTAAGGGTTAATGTAATGGTTAAGTTATGGGTTAATGTAATGGTTAAGTTAAGGGTTAATGATAGGGTTAAGTTAAGGGTTAATGATAGGGTTAAGTTAAGGGTTAATATAATGGTTAAGTTAAGGGTTAATGTAATGGTTAAGTTAAGGGTTAATGATAGGGTTAAGTTAAGGGTTAATGTAATGGTTAAGTTAAGGGTTAATGTAATGGTTAAGTTAAGGGTTAATGATAGGGTTAAGTTAAGGGTTAATGATAGGGTTAAGTTAAGGGTTAATGATAGGGTTAAGTTAAGGGTTAATGATAGGGTTAAGTTAAGGGTTAATGATAGGGTTAAGTTAAGGGTTAATGATAGGGTTAAACAAACAAAATGAAACAAAATTAAACGAGTCAAACACTGGGATTGAGCATGTGACCCTCGGAGTCGAGCTGACAGTTTATGCCCATCCACCATCCCCGTCCACAACACCCAAGCAAACTGCAAGCCGACTTGATGATTATAGTGCTCATTGTTGCCCCTAGTGGCAGGTTTTGAAGTCATCTCTTGACATCCTGGGGACCTGAACAGATGTCGAATTTAACCTTGGATCTGGAGAGACCTGGCTGGTGTGTGTGTGTGGGATTTATTTACTCTTTATTTACACAGTGAGGGCAAGGTATGTCATCTCCTTATCCCTCTGTTTTTGCAACACAGCAATATTGACACACACACACACACCTCGTAACTCCTGCAGTGTTTATAACATTCACACTTTGATAAATGTGTGTGTGTTTGTGTTGAGATGTTGAGTGCTGTTTGAATTTACGTTTGTGAGTGTGTGTGAGTGTGTGTGAGTGTGTGTGTGTTTGTGTGTGTTTGTGTGTGTTTGTGTTGGGGTGGGGGGTGCTGTTTGAATTTACATTTGTGTGTGTGTGTGTGCATGTGTGTGTTTGTGTTGGGGTGGGGGTTCTGTTTGAATTTACATTTGTGTGTGTGTGTTTGTGTTGGGGTGGGGGTGCTGTTCGAATTTACATTTGTGTGTGTGTGTTTGTGTTGGCGTGGGGGTGCTGTTCGAATTTACATTTGTGTGTGTGTGTGCATGTGTGTGTTTGTGTTGGGGTGGGGGTGCTGTTCGAATTTACATTTGTGTGTGTGTGTGCATGTGTGTGTTTGTGTTGGGGTGGGGGTGCTGTTCGAATTTACATTTGTGTGTGTGTGTGCATGTGTGTGTTTGTGTTGGGGTGGGGGTGCTGTTCGAATTTACATTTGTGTGTGTGTGTGCATGTGTGTGTGTTTGTGTTGGGGTGTTGAGTGCTGTTTGAATTTACATTTGTGTGTGATGAATCACCATATTGTGTGTATTCCTATTCCCATATCAATTCCCATTCTTATTCCCATTACCGTGTTCCCAGCAGACTTCCCAGTAATCAGTGTTTAATGAGGGAGCTGAAGTCAGTAGAAGCTCTGGGGATTACAGAGAGAAACAGCCGGAGCTTGGGTAACAGGGACTGTGACTGCAGCATACCAAACCAAACCAATACGCCTGCTTGCAATTTGGGGATTATATAGTAGGGTGGGTAAGATGATAAGTTGTAAACTTTTTTATAAATGCACCACATTTGGCAGAGATGTAGATTTATGTACCCTGAAAAGAGAGAGAGGGGGAGAGAGAGAGAGAGAGGGGGAGAGAGAGAGAGAGGGGGAGAGAGAGAGAGAGAGGGGGAGAGAGAGAGAGAGGGGGAGAGAGAGAGAGAGAGGGGGAGAGAGAGAGAGAGAGGGGGAGAGACACACACACGCACCACATTTGGCAGAGATGTAGATTTATGTACCCTGAAAAGAGAGAGATATGGAGCCAACTCAGATATTGCCCCTGGGTGGCTTGGCAGCTATTTTCTTTTTAAATGGCCATAGACAGTAATAGAATTCTACAGTTCCAAAGTCCTATTTTGAGGTAAACATGCCACATTAGGCACAGAGGTACATTTAAGTAGCCTAAAAACATGTAGATATGGCCCCTGTAGCCTAAAAACACCACAGATTTGGCCCCTGGAGCCGTCATCTTACGAAATGGCCCCAGACTCTACCACTATTTTACAGAGCTTTAATCTACAAAAAGTAATGGTTTATACTTCTTGGCCGGGATCTCCTGAAAACTAAAGGGTTTAATACATTGAGTACAGAAGGAAGTAGTCGTGTTTCGGAGGTGAGCTAGAACGTTCTATTGACGAGGTAGCCCTGCCTGCCACTTTAAACCAGCCTTGGCCCGCAATGGAATATTTCATTTTTGTCTACTGGGTCTACTGTTTAAGACGTTGGGTTCCTGAGCGGAAGACTGGGGTTCACATCCTACATGAGCATTTAAATTAACTACAGCTGTACCTGGGAAAATATCCCAGCCATTGAGTTGGAATCGTTCACAATTGCTGTGGACGATTTTTTAAGCTGTGCTTCAGTCAGACAAGAACTGTGAACGGCACACATGATCTCTTACTCAACCCGTTTCATGAACAAAAGTATGACGCATTAGTTTTTCTACTTGCAGTTGAATATAATGTTTTGTTATTTCAACAAAGTAAAGTCTATTCCAAAAAAACAGTGTTACAGTCAGGGGCCATTTTGAAAAATTGCTGCCACGCCCCACAGCGGCCAAATCGGGGGTGGCTGCATATCTAAATCTTTTCAGGGCACATAAATCTACCTATGTACCAAATGTTGTGCTTTTATAACTATTGAGTCAAATTTGGCAGTTTAGCTGCTCCGCTAATATGGAGTGGCATGCATGCTTTTTTGGGGGGGATGGGCTCCCTTCCTTCTACCTCCCCTTTTAGAAAACACGCCCCTGCCACCAGCCCTTAATGCCACTCCAAACACACATTGACAAGAGCACATTCCTTAGAACATTTCAAATGATGCTCTCTCTCTCTTTTTCTCTCTCGCTCTCTCTCTCTCTCTCTCCCTCTCTACCTCTTCCTCTTTTTCACTCACTCACTCACTCACACACACACACACACACACACACACACACACACACACACACACACACACACACACACACACACACACACACACACACACACACACACACACACACACACACACACACACACGCTAACTGTTTTTATCATCTACCACACGTCGTAAACATCTAAGCCTCTCTGCTTGAGTTCTATTTTCAGAGCACTTATGAACAGGCAAACTCTAGGGATCAGAATTAATAAAACATAATACAACTCTCTATTATATGTAATCATCTTAGGGTCTTTTAATTCAACAGAATAATATTTTAGCTCATATTAACGTGGTAACGCCTTGTGTGTGTGGGGGGGTGGTTATTCCATTACATCATGACCCTGTTTGAGTGGCTAATTAGCATACTATTTAGGATCATTACCTCGTTAGTTAATTGAGTGCACCTCGTTAGCGGAGGGTTTCGAAGCAGATTAGAGGCGCTGTGTGTGTGTGTTAATTAGTCTGGTTGATCAGGAATTATGGCACGTAGGGAAAACGTCTTGGCAACGGAATGAAAACCTTTTGTGGGAACGAGTCTCAGATGAGCTAAACAACTCTCTCACACACACACACACACACACACACACACACACACACACACACATACGCTGTCTGTCCGTCCGTCTATCCATTAAAACCAAACAATGACTTTGAAGTCTTGATTTTCTCCACAACCCAAGTGCATCATGGGTAAAATGCAATTTTCCAACTCTGTAAATAATTTGATGTGCACTGCTAAGTAAATACTTCATGGTTCCTGGATTGAGTATAGTCTTGATTATGTAATAGATAGCAGGGTCCTATTCAGCGTCTGCAAAAAAAACTGCCAAAAAAACATATGGGGCTGAGGGGAAGAGAGAGGTTTTTCTTCAAACCAACAGAAACACAGCAAAATAACAACAAACACCAGCTCCCTTGTTCAAACGACCTCCCCATTAGCTTGAAGTGGCTTGTGGTTTTATGGAAGAGGAGGGCCTGAGGAAAAGGGAGGAGGAGTGGGAGGATAGAGGAGGGGGTTGTTCTTTTGGGTTAATTTGGCCCTATTTTGTCGGTGATTGTGTTAAATCGCTGCGTGGCCTTACACACACACACACACACACACACACACACACACACACACACACACACACACACACACACACACACACACACACACACACACACACACACAGGAAACACTGGTAGCACTCAAGAGAAATCTAAATAAACAATTTGGGCCCAAATGATTCACAGGTGAGGGAAGGAGGACAAGCCATAGGACCACTGTCATCTGCGACAGGCTCTGTGGTGGTGACGGTGACACCCAACTAGTGGCGCAATCCGCAGTGTAGTTTGAGGACGCTTATGTAATCTCTTCAGCTGTCGGTAGAGCTCAGGCTACACAACGAGGGTGGGGGGATAGGGTGGAGGGAAGATGGTGGTTGGTGAAGCCTGTTCAGAACTTGTACAAAATCAATCGAGGAAAAAGGGGGGGGGGGGGGGGGGTATAGGAAAGTTCCTTTTGTTCAGGATACGGCTGTTCATAGCTCTCAGATTCCATGTTGCTTTTTAAGTTTAGGGGGAGAGGGGGGTGGGTGGAGGAGGGCTGCTGCAAGGTGTCTGTTGTCAGTTATATTGTCTGTGTCTGAAATGGCACCCTAGCTCCTTTATAGTGTACTACTTTGACCAGAGCTCTAGTCATTTCAGACACAGACAATATGCCCATGTAGAAAGGCCAGAAGGGGAACTTGGCTGAGGGGCTGTCTAAAAAAAAGATTCAAAAGAAAACATTTTCTTCAGCGTGTAAATCAGCTAGAAAGATGTGTCGGCATCGAGTAATTGTCTCTGGCCCCCTCCCAGTTAGGGGGAGTGATGAGCTCTACAGTAGAGTCTCACAACTCAATCGCTGGTTGAAAACTGTTTTCTGCCCCTCCCTAAAGATAGAATTTGTAGATAATTGGACCAAGCCTGGCCTGCTGAGGAGTGACGGACTCCATCCTAGCTGGAGGGGTGCTCTCATGTTATCTACCAACATAGACAGGGCTCTAACTCTTCTAGCTCCACAATGAAATAGGGTGCAGCAGGCAGCAGGCTAGAGTTCAGTGTGTCAAATCGGAGGGTCTGCTGTCCGGACCTCTGGCAGTCTCTATGGGGGTGCCACAGGGTTCAATTCTTGGACCGACTCTCTTCTCTGTATACATCAATGAGGTCGCTCTTGCTGCTGGTGAGTCCCTGATCCACCTCTACGCAGACGACACCATTCTGTATACTTCCGGCCCTTCTTTGGACACTGTGTTAACAACCCTCCAGGCAAGCTTCAATGCCATACAACTCTCCTTCCGTGGCCTCCAATTGCTCTTAAATACAAGTAAAACTAAATGCATGCTCTTCAACCGATCGCTACCTGCACCTACCCGCCTGTCCAACATCACTACTCTGGACGGCTCTGACTTAGAATACGTGGACAACTACAAATACTTAGGTGTCTGGTTAGACTGTAAACTCTCCTTCCAGACTCATATCAAACATCTCCAATCCAAAGTTAAATCTAGAATTGGCTTCCTATTTCGCAACAAAGCATCCTTCACTCATGCTGCCAAACATACCCTTGTAAAACTGACCATCCTACCAATCCTCGACTTTGGCGATGTCATTTACAAAATAGCCTCCAATACCCTACTCAACAAATTGGATGCAGACTATCACAGTGCAATCCGTTTTATCACCAAAGCCCCATATACTACCCACCATTGCGACCTGTACGCTCTCGTTGGCTGGCCCTCGCTTCATACTCGTCGCCAAACCCACTGGCTCCATGTCATCTACAAGACCCTGCTAGGTAAAGTCCCCCCTTATCTCAGCTCGCTGGTCACCATAGCATCTCCCACCTGTAGCACACGCTCCAGCAGGTATATCTCTCTAGTCACCCCCAAAACCAATTCTTTCTTTGGCCGCCTCTCCTTCCAGTTCTCTGCTGCCAATGACTGGAACGAACTACAAAAATCTCTGAAACTGGAAACACTTATCTCCCTCACTAGCTTTAAGCACCAACTGTCAGAGCAGCTCACAGATTACTGCACCTGTACATAGCCCACCTATAATTTAGCCCAAACAACTACCTCTTTCCCAACTGTATTTAATTTTAATTTATTTATTTATTTTGCTCCTTTGCACCCCATTATTTTTTATTTCTACTTTGCACATTCTTCCATTGCAAAACTACCATTCCAGTATGTTACTTGCTATATTGTATTTACTTTGCCATCATGGCCTTTTTTGCCTTTACCTCCCTTCTCACCTCATTTGCTCACATTGTATATAGACTTGTTTATACTGCATTATTGACTGTATGTTTGTTTTTACTCCATGTGTAACTCTGTGTCGTTTTATCTGTCGAACTGCTTTGCTTTATCTTGGCCAGGTCGCAATTGTAAATGAGAACTTGTTCTCAACTTGCCTACCTGGTTAAATAAAGGTGTTCTCAACTTGCCTACCTGGTTAAATAAAGGTAAAATAAAATAAAATAAATAAATTAGCGAGCCTGCCACCTTAGTGGAGTCTGCCACTAGCACAGTCAGTGTAGTCAGCTCAGCTATCCCCATTGAGACCGTGCCTCGACCTAGGTTGGGCAAAACTAAACATGGCGGTGTTAGCCTTAGCAATCTCACTAGGATAAAGACCTCCTCCATTTCTGTCATTATTGAAAAAGATTGTGATACCTCACATCTCAAAATAGGGCTACTTAATGTTAGATCCCTTACTTCAAAGGCAATTATAGTCAATGAATTAATCACTGATCATAACCTTGATGTGATTGGCCTGACTGAAACATGGCTTAATCCTGATTAATTTACTGTGTTAAATGAGGCCTCACCTCCTGGTTACACTAGTGACCATATCCCCTGTGCATCCCGCAAAGGCAGAGGTGTTGCTAACATTTCCGATAGCAAATTTCAATTTACAACAAAAAACAGACGTTTTCGTCTTTTGAGATTCTAGTCATGAAATCTATGCAGCCTACTCAATCACTTTTTATAGCTACTGTTTACAGGCCTCCTGGGCCATATACAGCGTTCCTCACTGAGTTCCCTGAATTCCTATTGGACCTTGTAGTTATAGCAGATAATATTCCAATTTTTGGTGACTTTAATATTCACATGGAAAAGTCCACAGACACACTACAAAAGACTTTCAGAGCCATCATCGACTCAGTGGGTTTTGTCCAACATGTCTCTGGACCTACTTACTGCCACAGTCATACTCTGGACCTAGTTTTGTCCCATGGAATAAATGTTGTGGATCTTAATGTTTTTCCTCATAATCCTGGACTATCGGACCACAATTTTATTACATTTGAAATCGCAACAAATAATCTACTCAGACCCCAACCAAGGAGCATTAAAAGTCGTGCTATAAATTCTCAGACAACCCAAAGATTCCTTGATGCCCTTCCAGACTCCCTCTGCCTACCCAAGGACGTCAGAGGACAAAAATCAGTTAACCACCTAACTGAGGAACTCAATTTAACCTTGCGCAATACCCTAGATGCAGTTGCACCCCTAAAAACTAAAAACATTTCTCATAAGAAACTAGCTCCCTGGTATACAGAAAATACCCAAGCTCTGAAACAAGCATCCAGAAAATTGGAACGGAAATGGCACCACACCAAACTGGAAGTCTTCCGACTAGCTTGGAAAGACAGTACCGTGCAGTATCGAAGAGTCCTTACTGCTGCTCGATCATCCTATTTTTCCAACTTAATTGAGGAAAATAAGAACAATCCAACATTTATTTTTAATACTGTCGCAAAGCTAACTAAGATGCAGCATTCCCCAAGTGAGGATGGCTTTCACTTCAGCAGTAATACATTCATGAAAAAATCATGATCATTAGAAATCATGATCATTAGAAAGCAAATTACGGACTCCTCTTTAAATCAGCGTATTCCTTCAAAGCGCAGTTGTCCTGAGTCTGCACAACTCTACCAGGACCTAGGATCAAGAGAGACACTCAAATGTTTTAGTCCTAAATCTCTGGACACAATGATGAAAATAATCATGGCCTCTAAACCTTCAAGCTGCATAGTGGACCCTATTCCAACTAAACTACTGAAAGAGCTGCTTCCTGTGCTTGGCCCTCCTATGTTGAACATAATAAACGGCTCTCTATCCACCGGATGTGTACCAAACTCACTAAAAGTGCCAGTAATAAAGCCTTTCTTGAAAAAGCCAAACCTTGACCCAGAAAATATTAAAAACTATCGGCCTATATCGAATCTTCCATTCCTCTCAACATTTTTAGAAAAGGCTGTTGCGCAGCAACTCACTGCCATCCTGAAGACAAACAATGTATACGAAATGCTTCCGTCTGGTTTTAGAACCCATTATAGCACTGAGACTGCACTTGTGAAGGTGGTTAATGACCTATTAATGGCATCAGACCGAGGCTCTGCATCTGTCCTTGTGCTCCTAGACCTTAGTGCTGCTTTTGATACCATCGATCACCACATTCTTTTGGAGAGATTGGATACCCAAATTGGTCTACACAGACAAGTTCTGGCCTGGTTTAGATCTTATCTGTCGGAAATATATCAGTTTGTCTCTGTGAATGGTTTGTCCTCAGTCCATCAACTGTACATTTCGGTGTTCCTCAAGGTTCCGTTTTAGGACCACTATTGTTTTCACTATATATTTTACCTCTTGGGGATGTCATTCGAAAACATAAAGTTAACTTTCACTGCTATGCGGATGACACACAGCTGTACCTTTCAATGAAACATGGTGAAGCCCCAAAATTGCCCTCGCTAGAAGTCTGTGTTTCAGACATAAGGAAGTGGATGGCTGCAAACGTTCTACTTTTAAACTCGGACAAAACAGAGATGCTTGTTCTAGGTCCCAAGAAACAAAGAGATCTTCTGTTGAATCTGACAATTAACTTTGATGATTGTACAGTCGTCTCAAATAAAACTGTGAAGGACCTCGGCGTTACTCTGGACCCTGATCTCTCTTTTGATGAACATATCAAGACTGTTTCAAGGACATCTTTTTCCATCTATGTAACATTGCAAAAATCAGTAACTTTCTGTCCAAAAAGGATGCAGCAAAATGAATCCATGCTTTTGTTACTTCTAAGTTAGACTATTGCAATGCTCTACATTCCGGCTACCTGGATAAAGCACTAAATAAACTTCAGTTAGTGCTAAATATGGCTGCAAGAATCCTGACTAGTACCAAAAAATGTCATCATATTACTCCAGTGCTAGCCTCCCTACACTGGCTTCCTGTCAAGGCAAGGGCTGATTTCAAGGTTTTACTGCTAATTTACAAAGCATTACATGGGCTTGCACCTACCTATCTTTCCGATTTGGTCCTACCGTACATACTAGAGGTCGACTGATTAATTAGGGCCGATTTCAAGTTTTCATAACAATCAGAAATCTGTATTTTTGGACTATTTTGCCGAATTTTTTAAAATATTTTTATTTTTTTACAACTTTATTTAACTAGGCAAGTCAGTTAAAGAACACATTCTTATTTTCAATGACGGCCTTGGAACGGTGGGTTAACTGCCTTGTTCAGGGGCAGAACGACAGATTTTTACCTTGTCAGCTCAGGGATTCAATCTTGCAACTTTACGGTTAACTAGTCCAACGCTCTAACCACCTGCCTCACAAGGATCCTGCCTGTTACGCGAATGCAGTAAGAAGCCAAGGTAAGTTGCTAGCTAGCATTAAACTTATCTTATAAAAAACAATCAAACATAATCACTAGTTAACTACACATGGTTGATGATATTACTAGTTTATCTAGCGTATCCTGCGTTGCATATAATCGATGAGGTTATATCGATATTTTAAAACCTGCATATTTATCTAAAAGAAATGTTATCAGGCAATATTAACCAGGTGAAATTGTGTCACTTCTCTTGCGTTCATTGCAAGCAGAATTAGGGTATATGCAACAGTTTGGGCTGTCTGGCTCATTACGAACTAATTTGCCAGAAATGTCCTTATTATAACATAACATTGAAGGTTGTGCAATGTAACAGCAATATTTAGACTTAGGGATACCATCCGTTAGATAAAATACGGAACAGTTCCATATTTCACTGAAAGAATAAACGTTTTGTTTTTGAAATGATAGTTTCCGGACTTGACCATATTAATGACCTAAGGCTCGTATTTCTGTGTGTTATTATGTTATAATTAAGTCTATGATTTGATAGAGCAGTCTGACTGAGCGATGGTAGTCACCAGCAGGCTCGTAAGCATTCATTCAAACAGCACTTTCGTGCGTTTTGCCAGCAGCTCTTCGCAATGCTTCAAGCATTGCGCTGTTTATGACTTCAAGCCTATCAACTCCCGAGATTAGGTTGGTGTAACAGATGTGAAATGGCTAGCTAGTTAGTGGGGTGCGTGCTAATAGCGTTTCAAACATCAGCCGCTCTGAGACTTGGAGTAGTTGTTCCCCTTGCTCTGCATGGGTAACTCTGCTTCAAGGGTGGCTGTTGTCGTTGTGTTCCTGGTTCGAGCCCAGGTAGCGGCGAGGTGAGGGATGGAAGCTATACTGTTACACTGGCAATACTAAAGTGCCTATAAGAACATCCAATAGTCAAAGTTATAGGAAATACAAATCATATAGAGAGAAATAGTCCTATAATTCCTATAATAACTACAACCTAAAACTTCTTACCTGGGACTATTGAAGACTCATGTTAAAAGGAACCACCAGCTTTCATATGTTCTCATGTTCTGAGCAAGGAACTTAAACGTTAGCTTTCTTACATGGCACATATTGCACTTTTACTTTCTTCTCCAACACTTTGTTTTTGCATTATTCAAACCAAATTGAACATGTTTCATTATTTATTCGAGGCTAACTTGATTTTATTGATGTATTATATTAAGTTAAAATAAGTGTTTATTCAGTATTGTTGTAATTGTCATAAAAAAATTGGCCGATTAATCGCTATCTGCTTTTTTTTTTGGTCCTCCTATATTCGGTATCGGTATCGGCGTTGAAAAATCATAATCGGTCGACCTCTAGTACATACCTACACGTACGCTATGGTCACAAGACGCAGGCCTCCTAATTGTCCCTAGAATTTCTAAGCAAACAGCTGGAGGCAGGGCTTTCTCCTATAGAGCCCCATTTTTATGGAATGGTCTGCCTACCCATGTGAGAGACGCAGACTTGGTCTCAACCTTTAAGTCTTTACTGAAGACTCATCTCTTCAGTAGGTCATATGATTGAGTGTAGTCTGGCCCAGGAGTGTGAAGGTGAACGGAAAGTGTCTGGAGCAACGAACCGCCCTTGCTGTCTCTGCCTGGCCGGTTCCCCTCTTTCCACTGGGATTCTCTGCCTCTAACCCTATTACAGGGGTTGAGTCACTGGCTTACTGGGGCTCTTTCATGCCATCCCTAGGAGGGGTGCGTCACTTGAGTGGGTTGAGTCACTGATGTGATCTTCCTGTCTGGGTTGGCAGCCCCCCTTGGGTTGTGCCGTGGCGGAGATCTTTGTGGGCTATACTCATCCTTGTCTCAGGATGGTAAGTTGGTTGTTGAAGATATCCCTCTAGTGGTGTGGGGGCTGTGCTTTGGCAAAGTGGGTGGAGTTATATCCTTCCTGTTTGGCCCTGTCCGGGGGTATCATCGGATGGGGCCACAGTGTCTCCTCGCTGTCTTCTTTGCCCTCTGATCCCTCTAACTCTAGAGTCTAACAAGAGGTCAGTCCTCCAGTCGCCTTCCCAGCATGCTTTGGAGGGAGTGGCCAACCCCTCGGAGCATAGAAGCCAGGGCTGATTTTACCCACCATTAGTTCCTTCAATAAGCAGCCATCAATGTCCTATCAGCGCCCTCGGACCTGGCCTGATCCCTAGTGTTCACACGTGACCCCTAATTACTTCAAGTGACCTCGGCGGGGGTCACTACTGGGGGGTGGGGGGGGTTGAGGTCCTGAGGAGTCAGAGGGGAACAGAACAAAGTGAATGGTGGGAAAATAAGGACCAGGAAATTGAGTGTTGGGCGGCCCTGATCCATCCAGATGATAACCTCAGGATTACCTAATAAGCTGTGTGTGCATCCATTTTCTTTACTCATGAATACAGACACACACACAAACATACACTGCGTCTCCCCGGAGGTCAACTCAGTGACACCTGACCACTTTAACCAGAAAACCTCAGAACCACTTTCTCCTTACAAAAGACCAATTCTTCCTTGATACGGTGATTCACACAGTCACACACACACAGTCACACACACAGTCACACACACAGTCACACTAGCAGTCACACTAGATGTCACACACAAAGCCCATATAGTGGAGCCAGCCAGAGAAGCCTAAATCCAAACAATCACCTTTTCTTATTTGTTAGAGAGGGGGAGAGTGGAAAGACTCATGGGAGATTATGGCTCTGCTGGCAGTCGTTAGGCCTGAACAAGGCCGCAGCTGTTTGACAGGAAGTCACCTTCGCCCTCGCCGGGTGAGTGCGGTCGGCGGAGGGCTAGATGGTAGCCTGGTCGGCAGAGTGCTAGATGGTAGCCTGGTCGGCGGAGTGCTAGATGGTAGCCTGGTCGGCAGAGTGATAGATGGTAGCCTTGTCGGCGGAGGGCTAGATGGTAGCCTGGTCGGCGGAGGGCTATAGATGGTAGCCTGGTCGGCGGCGCGCTAGATGGTAGCCTGGTCGGCGACGCGCTAGATGGTAGCCTGGTCAGCTGGAAGCCCCTTGGAGGAGGAAATTCAAAACTGACATAACAAAGTCTACAAGGCATCAAGAAAGCACCATGTGTCCTCTGAGTGTGGTGTGTGCAGGGGTGTGTGTCTATGAGAGAGAGAGAGAGAGAGAGAGAGAGAGAGAGAGAGAGAGAGAGAGAGAGAGAGAGAGGGAGAGAGAGAGAGAGAGAGACAGAGACAGAGACAGAGAGACAGAGACAGAGACAGAGACAGAGAGAGACAGAGACAGAGACAGAGAGAGAGAGAGAGAGACAGAGACAGAGACAGAGACAGAGACAGAGACAGAGACAGAGACAGAGAGAGAGAGAGAGAGAGAGAGAGAGAGAGAGAGAGAGAGAGAGAGAGAGAGAGAGAGAGAGAGAGAGAGACAGAGAGACAGAGACAGAGACAGAGACAGAGACAGAGAGAGAGAAGGGGGTGTGAGAGAGATAGTTATTTTCCCTTTTATACAGCCTCCCGAGTTGCACAGTGGTCTAAGGCACTGCATCTCAGTGCACAAATCGAATCCAGGCTGTATCACTTCCGGTTGAGATTGGGAGTCCCATAGGCTGGCGCACAATTGGTCCAGCGTCGTCTGGGTTTGGCTGAGGTAGGCCGTCATTGTAAATAACAATTGGTTTTTAAGTGACTTGTCTGGATAAATAAAATACTTTAACTAGTTGCACAATATGTGACATTTGAAATGTCTTTATTCTTTTGGAACTGTTTTCAGTGTAATGTTTAATGTACATTTGTATTTTTTATTTCACTTTTGTTTATTATCTACTTCATTTGCTTTGGCAATGTTCACATATGTTTCCCATGCCAATAATTTCATTGAATTGAGAGAGGGGAGCCATAGAGAGACCATAAAAGAATTTGAAAAACATTGATTAACTACCATATCTGTCAGGAAAAATACCTTAGTGTGCAGTCACAGCAGCAAGATTTGTGGCCCGTTGCCATGAGAAAAGGGCAACCAGTGAACAAACAACATTGTAAAAACAACGTATATGTTTCTGTTGAATTCATTTCCATATCATACTTCAACTACTTGCACATTGTTACAACACTGTACATAGCTAATAATATAACATTTGAAATGTCTATATTCTTTTCAAACTTTTGTCAGTGTAATATTTACTAATGTTTCCCTTGTTTATTTCCCTTTTGTCTATTCCATTTGCTTTGGCAATGTAAACATGTGTTTCCCATGCCAATAAAGCCCTTTGAATTGAATTGAATTGAATTGAATTGAGAGAGAGAGAGGGAGAGAGAGAAATAGGGTAGAAAGAGGTCAGAAAGTGAGAAGGAGAGAGAGGGTGTGTGAGAGAGTGAAGGGAGAGAGAGGGGAGACAGAGAGAGAAAGAAGACAGAGGGCAGAAAGTGAGAAGGAGAGAGAGAGGGTGTGTGAGAGAGTGAAGGGAGAGAGAGGGGAGACAGAGAGAGAAAGAAGACAGAGGGCAGAAAGAGAGGCATAGGGTAAGGGAGACAGAGAGAGAAATAGGGTAGAAAGAGGTCAGAAAGTGAGAAGGAGAGAGAGAGAGAGGGTGTGTGAGAGAGTGAAGGGAGAGAGAGGGGAGACAGAGAGAGAAAGAAGACAGAGGGCAGAAAGAGAGGCATAGGGTAAGGGAGACAGAGAGAGAAATAGGGTAGAAAGAGGTCAGAAAGTGAGAAGGAGAGAGAGAGAGGGTGTGTGAGAGAGTGAAGGGAGAGAGAGGGGAGAGAGAGAAATAGGGTAGAAAGAGGTCAGAAAGTGAGAAGGAGAGAGAGAGAGAGAGGGTGTGTGAGAGAGTGAAGGGAGAGAGAGGGGAGACAGAGAGAGAAAGAAGACAGAGAGCAGAAAGAGAGGAGGCATAGGGTAAGGGAGACAGAGAGATGGGGCAACAGAAAGACACACTGCTTTCACATAGGATTTACAGATTTTTACCAGTACATATTTTCTTCTTCATATGACCCCCCCCCCCTTACAAACAGGCCCATTTTTTATCACATTCTTGCCTGCATAAGCTTGTATTACCTCTTGTGCTCATGCTGGCATGCCCAGGGACGATTGGTAGTAGTGGTGTGCAGATGTGGGTGGGTGTCTATTTTAATTCATTTTGTTGAATACTCACCACCAACAATAAATCCATTATTAATTTGTTTAGGCAGGTCCTAAGAAACAGTCTAAGTCTAAGACAGAATGTCCAGAGTCCTGAGCTTGATGACGAGCTTGGAGGGGACAACGGTGTTGAACAGCATTGAAGATCATGTTGTTTACTTCCACGTTTCATCTCTTTCCTACCCTCACTCCACTTTGTTAGAGAGCAGGCGTAGGGTCGTACATTGAGAGTATCCTCATCGTGATTCCCGTAGAAAATAATAGCAGTCCTATTTTTAAAAGCACGTGAGTCTCGTGTTCATATTTCACAAACCTCCGCAGGCTTTTAGAGCTGCCTACACGCGACCGAGGAAAACAATAGACCAGCTGTTGATTTAGACCACGTTATTGCATTGTTTAATCAAGACGAGTCCCTGAGCATGTCATAAAGCAGGCATTTACACACGTTTACCCTTCATTAGATGATTCTGAAGAGATGAAGAGAGGAAACCCCCTAAAACCCCAGTATTCCACACACCACGTAGCAGACAAGCTGTATTTGTGGTGGTCAGCTATCTCTAACCTCAATGGCCTTCTTTACAACATGATAAAATACCGCCGAATAATGTTATTCCGAATCGCAATCTCTCTCTCTGTTTCCCGCTCACCCCTAACCCTCATTTCCCAGCTCGGTCTGTCCATCTGTCCAGCTTCTAGTATGTCCTTCCCTTTGAAGTGTCCGTTCCCTCTGTCACAACGTCCAGTGCTCTGACAGACGACCCTGTGACCTCGTCCTTCACGGGGCCAAGTGATCAATAACTACAAGGGCTGATCTACAAACAGGCTATTCTGATCTCACCCCGCCTCAACCCAGCCAGTCAAACAAACTAATTCTCAGATTAACAATGTGTTTGTGTGTTTCTTATGTGCATGTCTGTGTCTGTATCTGGCTCAGCCTGTGTGTGTGTGTGTGTGTGTGTGTGTGTGTGTGTGTGTGTGTGTGTGTGTGTGTGTGTGTGTGTGTGTGTGTGTGTGTGTGTGTGTGTGTGTGTGTGTGTGTGTGTGTGTGTGTGTGTGTGTGTGTGTGTGTGCATGCGTGCGTGCATGTTTGTGTGTGCGTGCGTGCGTTTGTGCGTGTGTGCGTGTGTGTCCAACTGGAGAGGATTCTGTGAGAAGCAGGGGATCGATACCTGGGCGTTCCTGATAATTAGAATTAAACATGTCTATTGATTAGTAGGATCTGGGCTATAGATTCTCTGTTCCATATCACTGTCTGTTTAAACATATGGCATTTTAATCTATGGCCCTATACACATACTATTAACAAATAAGGGTACAAGTCCAACCTAAAAATTTCTAAACTGTTATCTAGCTGAAAGGTCAACTCTTTAATCTCTGTTCAACTCTTTAATCTCTGGTCAACTCTTTAATCTCTGGTCAACTCTTTAATCTCTGGTCAACTCTTTAATGTCTAGTCAACTCTTTATTCTCTGGTCAACTCTTCATTCTCTGGTCAACAATTTATTCTCTGGTCAACTCTTTAATCTCTGGTCAACTCTTTATTCTCTGGTCAACTCTTCATTCTCTGGTCAACTCTTCATTCTCTGGTCAACTCTTCATTCTCTGGTCAACTCTTTAATCTCTGGTCAACTCTTTAATCTCTGGTCAACTCTTTAATCTCTGGTCAACTCTTCATTCTCTGGTCAACTCTTTAATCTCTGGTCAACTCTTTAATCTCTGGTCAACTCTTTAATCTCTGGTCAACTCTTTAATCTCTGCCCAAATCTTTATTCTCTGGTCAATTTTTCGGACAAAACGACACTGATTCCTCTTTGAATTGTCATCGGCTGTGAGGAAAAAAACTAGTTTTATGTTTCGTCACCAATTAAGTTTTTCAATGGGTTTTTCAAAAAGAAAATACAGTATGATATGGCAGACTTGACCTCATTGTCTTCTGTACAGTATTAAATGGCAGACTTGACCTCATTGTCTTCTGTACAGTATGAGATGGCAGACTTGACCTCATTGTCTTCTGTACAGTATTAAATGGCAGACTTGACCTCATTGTCTTCTGTACAGTATGAGATGGCAGACTTGACCTCATTGTCTTCTGTACAGTATGAGATGGCAGACTTGACCTCATTGTCTTCTGTACAGTATTAAATGGCAGACTTGACCTCATTGTCTTCTGTACAGTATGAGATGGCAGACTTGACCTCATTGTCTTCTGTACAGTATTAAATGGCAGACTTGACCTCATTGTCTTCTGTACAGTATTAAATGGCAGACTTGACCTCATTGTCTTCTGTACAGTATGAGATGGCAGACTTGACCTCATTCCCCCATTGTCTTCTGTACAGTAATAAATGGCAGACTTGACCTCATTGTCTTCTGTACAGTATTAAATGGCAGACTTGACCTCATTGTCTTCTGTACAGTATGAGATGGCAGACTTGACCTCATTCCCCCATTGTCTTCTGTACAGTATTAAATGGCAGACTTGACCTCATTGTCTTCTGTACAGTATGAGATGGCAGACTTGACCTCATTGTCTTCTGTACAGTATGAGATGGCAGACTTGACCTCATTGTTTTCTGTACAGTATGAGATGGCAGACTTGACCTCATTGTCTTCTGTACAGTATGAGATGGCAGACTTGACCTCATTGTCTTCTGTACAGTATGAGATGGCAGACTTGACCTCATTGTTTTCTGTACAGTATGAGATGGCAGACTTGACCTCATTGTCTTCTGTACAGTATGAGATGGCAGACTTGACCTCATTGTTTTCTGTACAGTATGAGATGGCAGACTTGACCTCATTGTCTTCTGTACAGTATGAGATGGCAGACTTGACCTCATTGTTTTCTGTACAGTATGAGATGGCAGACTTGACCTCATTGTTTTCTGTACAGTATGAGATGGCAGACTTGACCTCATTGTCTTCTGTACAGTATGAGATGGCAGACTTGACCTCATTGGACAACTGTATAGTGTTAGAATGGCACAGCAGGGAATGACGGACGATTTACGGGATCCTGACCAACTGTGCTATTTTTATTTTTTTAGATAACTTTTTTTGCACATAAATTTTGTGTTAAAATGCCCTTTTATTATTTAGAAAATATTTCTCTTACTTGTTCACTCTGAACTTTTGGGAATGGGAGCTTGAGTTAGCGTTTCAATGTCTACACTGGTTGTATTCGGCGCATGTGACCAATACAATTTAATTTAATTTAGTTGACACATTGATACGTTTTCATATGTAAAGCCATTGTATGTCAACTTTCTCTGTCCTACCTGAAATACACGTAGGCCTTACGATCTTTGTTCTAATGACCTGCTTCTTTGCAAATTGCATATCAATGTTATGCACTGTGGTTTTGGCATATGATACATAATCAAGGAGTATGTGTTATAATCACATCCCTATGTGTTATAAGACTTGGATCTCTTTTGCAATATCTACCTCTATGCTTTTCAAAGTTATTATTACAAACAATAAAACTAGCATAAAAACAGTTTATTTTGATGAAATACTCTTATGTTTAATGGTTGTTATATTGAATTGGTCACCTGACCTGCTATCACACAACGTGTTCTTACGCTACCGGGAACCATATCACACCGGCAAAAAAATCCCATCACGGCCTGTGTGGGCAAACACTGGTTACTGATGACAGGCTTTCGGGAGCTGGGGGAGATGGGACTTTCATCCCGAGTTGTTTGTATGTAGATTCATCTCAAGCCTTATAAGACATTATTAAAGCCCACACCTGCTCATACATTTATAACAAGTTATGAAACATTATACTATGGGCTTTAATAACTAGGCTAAGCTAGGCTGAAAACAATTTATTATTTTTCAAATAGTCTTTTTTTCATCCATATCCCATTCCAACAACTCAATGATACTTCAAGAACTGAAATGTTTAAAGGAACTTATCGTTACAATAATTGTTAGGATGTTATCTTTAGGGTGTCATCTTTAGGGTGTTATCTTTAGGGTCTCATCTTCTTTAGGGTGTCATCTTTAGGGTGTTATCTTTAGGGTGTTATCTTTAGGGTGTCCTCTTTAGGGTGTTATCTTTAGGGTGTCATCTTTAGGGTGTCCTCTTTAGGGTGTTATCTTTAGGGTCTCATCTTCTTTAGGGTGTCATCTTTAGGGTGTTATCTTTAGGGTGTTATCTTTAGGGTGTCCTCTTTAGGGTGTTATCTTTAGGGTGTTATCTTTAGGGTGTCAGCTTTAGGGTGTCAGCTTCAGTGTGTCATCTTCAGGGTGTTATATTTAGGGTGTCATCTTCTTTAGGGTGTCATCTTCTTTAGGGTGTTATCTTTAGGATGTTATCTTTAGGATGTTGTCTTTAGGGTGTCATCTTTAGGGTGTAATCTTTAGGGTGCCATCTTTAGGGTGTCATCTTTACGGTGACATCTTTAGGATGTTATCTTTAGGGAGTTATCTTTAGGGTGTTATCTTTAGGGTGTTATCTCTAGAGTGTTATCTCTAGGATGTTGTCTTTAGGATGTCATCTTTAGGGTGTCGTCTTTAGGATGACACCCTAAAGCTGAGCTGTAAGTCAATGAACAGCATTTTCACATAGATGTTCCTATTTTCTAGGTAGGAAAGGGAAGTGTGGAGTGCAATAGAGGTTGCGTCATCTGTGGCTCTGTTGGGATGGTATTCCAATTCGAGTGGGTCCAAGGTGTCTGGGATGATGGTGTTGATGTGAGTCATGACCCGCCTTTTAAAGTGTTATTCGGCACAGGGACAATGGTGGTCTGCTTGAAACATGTAGGTATTACAGACTGGGTCAGGGAGAGGTTGGAAATGTCAATGAAGACACTTGCCAGCTGGTCAGCACATGCTCTGAGTATGCGTCCTGGTAATCTGTCTGGTCCCGCGGCCTTGAGAATGTTAACCTGTTTAAAGTTCTTATTCACATTGGCAAGTGAGAACGTGATCACACAGTCGTCCAGAACAACCTGTGCTCTCATGCGTGGTTCATTTTGTAATCCATGATAGTTTGCAAGCCGTGCCACATCCACATCACATTGTAGATAACACTGAAATGATAACAGAACTAGAATGAGATTCGATTTCTACGGAAGTAACTAGGTGGAATGACGTGGTTATCAATTATGTGATTATCTGTTATTTGCCCATCGACAGCAGAGTAAATTACAGAGTGGGAATGGATTAGAGTTACAAGGGCCTGTTAACACTCACCCCTCTTAGTGCATTCCAATGCTTCTCCCAATACACACCCACACATACACAGAGACACATACACACACACACTCACAATTCTACAATGGCTGACACCGTAGGACAACACATTTCACTGTGCTTATTTGGTGTATGTGACATTACAACAAAAACAAACACACACACACACACACAAATAACAACACGCTCCACATATATTCTGTTTGAAAAACCGGAGGACAGCTGTATCAAAATGAAGTCAATACTAAATGAATAAATGAATAAACAAATGTGTAAATGAACAAGGGAGCAGATAAATGAATGCATAAATGAATGAAACGGTTAAGAGGGGCCTTCTGTGCATCACCCATCAGTAGTCAGAAGACTGGCGGTGTGGTATTGATGAGAGGCCAGTAGGGAAATCAGTGGTGACGCGTTAAACATCTCATGCAGTCAAATAGTCTCCATTGATGGACAGTTTCCTTTCAACCGGTTAAATACCGCTACACACACACACACACACACACACACACACACACACACACACACACACACACACACACACACACACACACACACACACACACACACACACACACACACACACACTCTATTTCTCTCTCTCATACAGAAAAATCTACAATATATAGCACTGGTCACTGGTGGTTCTAAGCCTGGACATCGTTACAGTGCTCGGGTGCTTGACCTCTCACCCCTGACCCCTGACCCCAATGTGCTGTTGCGTGGTGAGCAACTAAGGTGGAGGGTAAGTCTCAGGAGAAAGAGACACTTAGAAAGAGGGGGGATGGAGATGTGTGTCTGAATAGAAGAGGGGATCAAAAGGTATAGATAAAGCTGAGAACCCACACTTAACACACACACACACACACAGACACACACATACACACACATACACACACATACATGTGCACGCAGGCACGCATGCAGGGACGAGCACAAACACACAGAAACACACACACATTGATCCCCTGTTTCTCACAGAACCCACACCAGGTGGACACACACCCACATGAGAAACAGGAGATGTACAGAAGCCCAGAAACATCCACTTCTGAGAGAATTGCTGAGGTGTACCTAATGGATATCAACATGCATCTCCACAGACACACACATGGACACACGCACACACAGACAGTAGCACACACACGCATGCACACACACACACCCACACACCCACACACACACACACACACACACACACACACACACACACAAATACACGCACACGCACACACACGCACATACACGCACCATGGGAAACAACAACATAGAATTTCAACCCTAGATAGGTCCTAGCTGACGTTTGTTTTTACATCTGACTCTGAGAAAAAAGGGTGAGATGTTGACTAACACTGTGACCTGAGTGAGGCCAGTACGTTGTCACACATAGTTCTCAGCTATAGTTTGAATCACAGTTTCATTATTTGTTTACATTGTGTATATTTTGGTTGGTCCGGTTACTTTCTTGTTGCCAAACGAACTAAAATGCCTTGACAACCACGTGTTCAAATAATTTGTTTTATTGGAGGAAAACATCACGCTAAATCCATTCTATGATTATCAAGAAGAATATCTTGTGTCCCAAAACATCATTAGTTTGGCTTTGGTCTTCCACAACATGCGGGAGAAAACCATAGCTGCTGTAACCGCTAGTGAACAGGCTAGATTCTGTAGCCTATATCCCTGGCAGGTTATAGCACCCTCTCCCCTAATCTGCATCAGATGCCTCAAAATGCGCTGCTACAGACAAAATGTTTCAGAGATATTAAGTTAAGGAAGGCTACTGCATTTCATCAAATGTTCGAAGTCAAACAAGCAATAATACTGTGCGCCTCATGTTCTTTTGCTGTGTTTGTTCCCGACTTCGTTGTCAGCTGCAGCGAACCCCGAGACCATCCTTTTTGAGCGAACGTTTAGTGCGCTCCTGACAAAGTGTTCACACGAGTCCAAACAAACTGAACTAAGGGGGAAAACACTACAGTTTGGAAAAACAGCTCTAAACCAATTTGATGTGAAAGACCCCTTAATTAAGCAAACATCTTAACAACCTCAACCAAATGTCTTATCAACCTCAAACTATTGTCCAATAAACTCTCCACTTGAGGATCACTCTGAGGGTCATCCCTCCCATTGAGGAAGTCAGTGAAGAGGGGAGGGTGTTATCCTTCCCATTCTGGAAGTCAGTGAAGAGGGGGGTGGGGTTATCCCTCCCATTGAGGAAGTCAGTGAAGAGGGGAGGGTGTTATCCTTCCCATTAAGGAAGCCAGTGAAGGGGTGGGGTGGGGTTATCCCTCCCATTCAGGAAGCCAGTGAAGGGGGGGGGTTATCCCTTCCATTCAGGAAGCCAGTGAAGAGGGGGGTGGGGTTATCCCTCCCATTCAGGAAGCCAGTGAAGAGGGGGGTTTGGTTATCCCTCCCATTCAGGAAGCCTGTGAAGGGGGGGTGGGATTATCCCTCCTATCCAGGAAGCCAGTGAAGAGGTGGACAAGGGGTTGGATCCAAACACTCTAACATACCAGAGCTAACAGCTCTGTTGAGATCGCCCTCACGACCAACAAGATCTCACGGTTTAACCAATTTGACTTCAGATTCTGACATTTATCCATGTTTCTCAAAACATTTTGAAGTTGATCCAAACGTCAAATTTCGGAGTTAAGGGTTAAGGTTTTGGGTAAGGTTAAACATGACTTTGAAGCATTCATTCTGAATGGTTAAGTCACTACTCTCTCACACTGAGTGATAACAGTGTATTAACAACATGTAGACTCCTCTCTCTTTTCTTATTTGTGGATGGGCAGGGTTCTACATGGAATCTTCATTGGAAGGTTCTAACGTTTGGTTACCAGCTACAGTACATTTTGAATTTGGATCCCACTACGCTGTTATCCTCAGCTGGTGGGATTGCTATATCTCTCCAGAGATCCTTCCAACCAAAAGTTTGAAGAGCAGCTTTGCATAGCAGCTAGTCTAGCTGCTAACTAGTTATCCAACTAACAAGGCTTCCTTGAGAGCTTGAACACAGCCCGCAAAGAGGTTAGCCCTTGTGGCTGGGACTGTTGATTGTCCCTGGTTTGTGGCTGTCTAAATTTCTGCTGTTTGTCGCTGTTTAAATCTTCCCTGTGACCTGCCCTGTCTGGAACTGCGTGGTGTACCAGCATTAGCCTACATTGCTACCATGACATCAAAAGCCAAAGGTGGAAGTAATGGAGAGGCTAGTGATTCTCTATCACAGGTGAAGGATCTTTCAAACAAACAAAAGGGGTTCTACAAGCAGTTCTTACAACAATAGGACAATAGCTTCAAGAGCTTTGTCCAAACACTGATGGACTCAACTAACAAAATAATGGACGATCTGACCAGAAAGGACCAAGACCCTAAGATTAGTTTGCAGTTCTCCCAGGGAGAGGTGGATGTCATTGTCATAGAGAGGCTTTTTATTCTCTATTTTGGTTAGGCCAGGGTGTGGGTGGGCATTCTGTGTTCTTCTCTGTTTTTGTATTTCTTTGTTTTTGGCCGGGTATGGTTCTCAATCAGGGACAGCTGTCTGTCGTTGTCTCTGATTGAGAACCATTCTTAGGTAGCCTTTTCCCACCTGTGTGGTGTGGGTAGTTGCTTTCTGTTTTTGTGTCTGCACCAGACAGAACTGTTTCGGTTGTTCTCTTTGTTGTTTTTTATTCAGTGTACAGTTCAAAATAAAAAGATGAACACGTACGACGCTGCACCTTGGTCTTCACCTTCTTCCACCAACAGCCGTTACAGAACTACCCACCACCAAAGGACCAAGCAGCGTGGAAGAATGGACTCCTGGACATGGGAGGAAATCTTGGACGGCAAAGGACCATGGGCACAGCCGGGAGAGTATCGTCATCCTAAAGAGGAGCTGGAGGCAGCCAGAGTAGAGCGGCGATGCTATGAGGAGTTGGCTCGAGGAAAAGTGCATGAGAGGCAGCCTCACGGGGAGATTGGCAGAGTCAGGTAGGAGACCTGAGCCAACTCCCCGTACTTACCGGGTGGAGCGTCGTACTGGTCAGGCACCGTGTTATCTTCAGTGCACGTTCACAGCCTGGTACGTTACATCGCAGCTCTTCGAATCGGCCGGGCTAGAGTGGGCATTGAACCAGGAGGGATAAAGCCGGCTCAGCGCATCTGGACTCCAGTGCATCTCCTCGGCCCGGGTTATACCGCACCAGCCCTACGCACAGTGTCCCAGGTTCGCCAGCACAGCCCAGTGCGGCCTGTTCCAACTCTCCGCACTTGCCGGGCTACAGGGCGTATCCATCCAGGACGGGTTGTGCAGGCTCGTTGCTCGAGACCTCCAGTGCGCCTCCACGGCCCAGTGCATCGGGTGCCTCGGCCAAGGAAGAGGCCCCCTGTAGGTCTCCCCAGCCTGGTGAGTCCTGTGCCTGCTCCCAGAACCAAGTCTCCCTCCAGTCCGGATCTGCCAGAGCAGATCACACACACACACACACACACACACACACCTTGGAAATAAGGGGGAGGTGTTGCTGTGTATTTTCAGATATATATCTTTGAAACGCTTACAGAGGATCTCATGTCAAATATTGAAGTGTTGTTTTTGCAAGTTCACCTGCCTCATCTGAAGCATCTTCTTTTGGGGTGCTGCTATAGGCCACCAAGTGCTACTAAGTCAGGATGTAGATGCAATGCTTGATAACATGTGGGATATTATTTAAATTACCAAACAAAGATCAGTTACATAAAACACAATGTAAAACACAATGTAAAAAGACTTTGGAGCACCTTAAATTATATAATGGGCAGAAAACACAATTAATCTCCATTGTTCATTAAAGTTGATGGGTCATTTATAACAAAATCTTTTGATGTTGCCAATCATTTCAATGACTATTTCAAAGTAAAAAAACTCAGAAGTAAAATTACAACACTGAACCATCTGAACCATATTTTGTTATAAAATATTTAATAATGAAAGAAAAATAATGCTGTTTTGAATTTGGTCAAGTTAGTGTGGAAGAACTATTGTTAGCCATGAATAATGATCAGCCATCAGGTACAGACAACCTTGATGGGAAACTATTGAGAATAAGCAGACTGTATTATAGACAACCTTGATGGGAAACTATTGAGAATCAGCAGACTGTATTATAGACAACCTTGATGGGAAACTATTGAGAATGGTAGCAGACTGTATTACCACCAGGTATAGACAACCTAGATGGTAAACTATTGAGAATGGTAGCAGACTGTATTACCACCAGGTATAGACAACCTAGATGGTAAACTATTGAGAATGGTAGCAGACTGTATTACCACCAGGTATAGACAACCTTGATGGTAAACTATTGAGAATGGTAGCAGACTGTATTATAGACAACCTTGATGGGAAACTATTGAGAATGTTAGCAGACTGTATTATAGACAACCTTGATGGTAAACTATTGAGAATGGTAGCAGACTGTATTACCACCAAGTGCAGACAACCTCGATGGGAAACTATTGAGAATGGCAGCAGACTGTATTATAGACAACCTTGATGGGAAACTATTGAGAATGGTAGTAGACTGTATTACCACCAGGTATAGACAACCTTGATGGGGAAACTATTGAGAATGGTAGCAGACTGTATTACCACCAGGTATAGACAACCTTCATGGTAAACTATTGAGAATGGCAGCAGACTGTATTACCACCAGGTATAGACAACCTTCATGGTAAAATATTGAGAATGGTAGCAGATTGTGTTACCACCCCTATTTGCTATATATTTAACCAAAGCCGAAAGGAGTGTGTGTCCACAGGCGTGGAAGGCAGCTAAAGTAATTCCACTGCCTAGAAATTGTAAAGCACCCTTTGCTGGCTCTAACAGCCGCCAATCACTTTGCTGCCTGTTCTTAGTAAACTGATGGAGAGGATTGTGTTTGACTAAATAAAATGCTATTTTTCAGAGAACAAATTAACTACTGACTTTCAGCATGCATATAAAGGTAATTCAACTGTTACTGCGTTGACTCAGATGACAGATGATTGGTTAAAATAAATGGATAATAAAGATGATAGTTGGAGCCGGCCTGTCAGATTTCAATGCAGCCCTTTGAAGTTATTCATCATAAATTGTTATTGAAGAAACTAATTTGCCATGGCTTTACATCACCTGCCATCACACGGTAGAGAGTTATTTATCCAATAGAACCCAGAGCGTATTCTTCAATGGAAGCTTCTCTAACATCAGATATGTACAGTGCGGTGCCCCTCAGGGCAGTTGCCTTTGGCTGTTACTCTTCTCAATTTTTACAAATGATTTGCCACTGGTCTTACACAAAGGTAAAAAATATATATATATATTTTACCTTTATTAAACTCGGCAAGTCAGTTAAGAACAAATTCTTATTTTCAATGACGGCATAGGAACAGTGGGTTAACTGCCTTGTTCAGGGGCAGAGCGACAGATTTTTACCTTGTCAGCTCGGGGGTTTGATTTGATGATTTTTTTACACAAAGATCAACTGTACCAGATGTTCAGACTTTGATCTTGTCCCATCTTGATTACTGTCCGGTAATATGGTCAAGTGCAGCAAAGAAAGACCGAGCAAAGCTGTAGCTGGCTCAAAACAGAGCATCACACCTTGTCCTTAACTGCACATACAGAACTCACATCAACAAAATGCATGCCAGTCTTTCCTAGTTGAGGGAGGATGTGAGATTATTGTGACGAAAAAATGTCAGATTCTCTACATAATCAAATAACATTCAGCTCAGACATCCATACATACCCCACAAGACATGCCACCAGGGGTCTCTTCACAGCCCCCAGGTTCAAAACGAATTCACAGCAACGCACAGTACTATACAGAGCCATGATCACATGGAACTCCCCTTCCATCTCCAATTAATCAAGCAAACATCTGTGGTTGATGAAGTGGTCAGCGGTCCAGTTAAATTGGATGAGGCTTTAAAAGGAATTCCTCTATTTTATGGATAGGTGACTGGGCTCTGTTCTAATGAGGGCCACATTAAAGGGCCATCAAGCTTTGATAATTTGAATCAGCTGTGTAGTGAGCCTCGAGGACCAAGTTTGGGAAACGCTGAGTTAATGTGAAATCAGTAGGAGGTGGTCAAAATCTCTCTCTCTCTCTCTCTGCTGCAAATGGATGCAGTCCACAGATAACTAACTTAAGACTTCCGCTTTCAAATAGGATTTTGCCATCAATCCCATACACATCTCATATGATTTACATGAATGTTGAAGTTAAACGTGCACATGCATTATGCTAAGGTTAAATTAATTTATAGTTGATGTAAATATTGATTATGTTCCATCAATATCCCATTTCTATTTGCATACACATTTCCCATACAAGATCAACTTACTTCTGAATGAAAGACAGCCAAATTCTTTGGAACTACAAAAGAATCCTTCAAGAGAATCTCATTTGAACTGGAAAGGAACGAACTGACTGACTGACTGACTGAATGACTGAGTGAAATTTGAACTAATATGGAAGTGAAAGAAATGACAGACAGATTGATATTTCAATTGAAATGGAAATGAAGGAACTAACTGACTGACAGACAGATTGTTGCACAGCTACACTACATGACCAGAAGTATGTGGACACCTGCTCGTCGAACATCTCATTCCAAAATCATGGGCATCAATATGGAGTTGGTCCCCACTTTGCTGCTACAACAGCCTCCACTCTTCTGGGAAGGCTTTCCACTAGATGTTGGAATATTGCTGCGGGGACTTGCTTCCATTCCGCAAGAGCATTAGTGAGGTTGGGTACTGATGTTGGACGATTATGTCTGGCTCGAAGTCAGCGCTCCAATTCATCCCAAAGTGGTTCTTGGTTCTGTGCAGGCCAGTCAAGTTCTTCCAATCCGGAACGATTAGCTTTTAATATAAAACGTAATAAATATGACTAGATCTAATGTAGGATAAGGATAAATAATTACAGAATTAAAAACCTGCCTAGGTTCTCTATTGGAGTCGGCCTATATGATCCTAAAATAATTGGTGTCATTATCCGTTTACAATGTAAAGGATATATTATTGTTCCGATACACACCGGCAAATGGATTAGGTATTGTCAACAGGGTTGTTGTCTCTATTAATGTGTGGCAGGCTGGTTAGCACTGAGATTAACTGTATAACTAATACAATAACTGGTTTATGGAAGCACTTCTCTAAGCGAGAGAGTTATATTTTAGATTTCCATATAAGCTATTTGGGCTACCTTTATTATTCTTGATGCTAATTTTAAAGGCCTAGGTGTAAAACAGGTGATAGAGCAACGACCTTGGAATAAAAACTAAATGTTTGTGGGTGGAGAGAGGGTTGTTTTTACAGGTTTACTCGCTCTGGATTGTCAGTACTGCATGTATTCTTGGCTGTCGTGCCATGGCTGTGTCAGAGTCGATTGTAAATTCAACTTAGGTTATCCTTTATACCCAGTGTGATGCACAAGACACATTTTTACTGGCAGTTTTACTGGCGGTCAATAGCTGCCGTTAGACTCCATGTTCCTTCTTCCTTTTTTGTGGGAATAAAACAGAATATAATGAAGACTACATGAAATACGTCTGGCATGTAATGGACATAAGGAACTGCCCTTGCGATATATATATATAGGGTGTTCTCTCTTAATTTAAAAATGTTTTTTTTCTAACAATTGGATCCAATGAACTGAACAGGCTTGGCTGACATGCTTATAGACTTGCTAGGACTTTATAAATATGAGCATGAATTTATAATATTGTGCTGTTATTATTTTTAGCAATATGATCTATTATTATTATTTTAAAAAGTCTGACTGTTTTCCCTGTTATTTGGTTGGTTCTCTTAAAAAGCACCCTTATAGATATGCAATAGACCTACGGGGCTTTGAATGTGTTAGTTAAGGGTGGCAGTATTGAATTCTGTTATCATGGGACTGCCCATATTTCCCTCTGACCGACGCCAATTGGAGATGGTCTTAGTGACAAAAGACCTAGATATGGGGGAGGTTTTAGTGGGTGAAATATTAAGACAATTTGAGGTTTTCAAAGTTGCAGCTACAGTATGCTTAACAGTGCAAATTATGGTACAGCCACAGTATATGGACACTTAATCAACATGGTGCGTTTTAATGGTAAGTTTACAAACATTGCTTGTGATAAGTATAATTGAAACTTCGGCATCATTATGGTAAGTGGGGAAATAAGTATAGCCAATTACAATTGCAATGACTTAGCAGGTCCTAAAAAAACAAGATACATTTTTAGAACTAGTGGATATATGGAGATATACTGTACATAGAAGAGGCTTAACCCAAGCTAGCTGTCTTGATTACTTCCTGGACTCATTCTTGCTGGCATCAAAAGTTTAAAAAAAGTATTAATAGGAGAACGAATGCGATCGGACCACCATCTAATTGGCCTCCATATAACTCTTACAGAATTTCCACGTTGACTGGGATATTGTAAATTTAATCAAAGCCTATTGGATGACAATTTGTTCTTAACTAAGACAAAATAATTCATAATTAACTTTTTCTGCACAACATGGGTATGACATAGATACATAGGTATTGGGTATGGGTATGACATAGATACATAGGTATTGGGTATGGGTATGACATAGATACATAGGTATTGGGTATGGGTATGACATAGATACATAGGTATTGGGTATGGGTATGACATAGATACATAGGTATTGGGTATGGGTATGACATAGATACATAGGTATTGGGTATGGGTATGACATAGATACATAGGTATTGGGTATGGGTATGACATAGATACATAGGTATTGGGTATGGGTATGACATAGATACATAGGTATTGGGTATGGGTATGACATAGATACATAGGTATTGGGTATGGGTATGACATAGATACATAGGTATTGGGTATGGGTATGACAAAGATACATAGGTATTGGGTATGGGTATGACATAGATACATAGGTATTGGGTATGGGTATGACATAGATACATAGGTATTGGGTATGGGTATGACATAGATACATAGGTATTGGGTATGGGTATGACATAGATACATAGGTATTGGGTATGGGTATGACATAGATACATAGGTATTGTATGGGACACTTTTAAATGTACTTTTAGAGGCCATTCAATACAATACTCATTAAAACAAAAGCAGTTTAGGTCAAAAGAGATGAGACTAATAAAGGACAAAATAGGTTCGAAGAAAAACAAAAAGAAATGGAGGTACTTATTCAAGATCGATCAAGTTAAAGCGAATTGGATGGAAATTGTGAAAAATGCACAAAATGTTTCTTCAATCTTGAACACAGAAATGTTACTCAAAATAATATACATAAACTTGTTACAAAGGATGGAGTCATCCATGATTCACCAAATTATATTTTGAAGGAGGAAGCAAAATATTTATCTTCGATCTCCACTCAATGATGTTAAGTGTAAGGATTTATTTCCTTATAATAATAATAATAATAATGTAAAATTAACACATTTACAGAAAGACCTGTATGAAGGCCAACTTAGAGAAGAGGAACTTTGAGGCAATTCAATATTTTCAGACTGGAAAAACACCAGGGCTTGATGGTATACCGGTAGAGGTACAGTGCCTTGCGAAAGTATTCGGCCCCCTTGAACTTTGCGACCTTTTGCCACATTTCAAGCTTCAAACATAAAAATATAAAACTGTATTTTTTTGTGAAGAATCAACAACAAGTGGGACACAATCATGAAGTGGAACGACATTTATTGGATATTTATTGGATACTTTTTTAACAAATCAAAAACGGAAAAATTGGGCATGCAAAATTATTCAGCCCCCTTAAGTTAATACTTTGTAGCGCCACCTTTTGCTGCGATTACAGCTGTAAGTCGCTTGGGGTATGTCTCTATCAGTTTTGCACATCGAGAGACTGAATTTTTTTAACATTCCTCCTTGCAAAACAGCTCGAGCTCAGTGAGGTTGGATGGAGAGCATTTGTGAACAGCAGTTTTCCGTTCTTTCCACAGATTCTCGATTGGATTCAGGTCTGGACTTTGACTTGGCCATTCTAACACCTGGATATATTTATTTTTGAACCATTCCATTGTAGATTTTGCTTTATGTTTTGGATCATTGTCTTGTTGGAAGACAAATCTCCATCCCAGTCTCAGGTCTTTTGCAGACTCCATCAGGTTTTCTTCCAGAATGGTCCTGTATTTGGCTCCATCCATCTTCCCATCAATTTTAACCATCTTCCCTGTCCCTGCTGAAGAAAAGCAGGCCCAAACCATGATGCTGCCACCACCATGTTTGACAGTGGGGATGGTGTGTTCAGGGTGATGAGCTGTGTTGCTTTTACGCCAAACATAACGTTTTGCATTGTTGCCAACAAGTTCCATTTTGGTTTCATCTGACCAGAGCACCTTCTTCCACATGTTTGGTGTGTCTCCCAGGTGGCTTGTGGCAAACTTTAAACAACACCTTTTATGGATATCTTTAAGAAATGGTTTTCTTCTTGCCACTCTTCCATAAAGGCCAGATTTGTGCAATATACGACTGATTGTTGTCCTATGGACAGAGTCTCCCACCTCAGCTGTAGATCTCTGCAGTTCATCCAGAGTGATCATGGGCCTCTTGGCTGCATCTCTGATCAGTCTTCTCGTTGTATGAGCTGAAAGTTTAGAGGGACGGCCAGGTCTTGGTAGATTTGCAGTGGTCTGATACTCCTTCCATTTCAATATTATCGCTTGCACAGTGCTCCTTGGGATGTTTAAAGCTTGGGAAATCTTTTTGTATCCAAATCCGGCTTTAAACTTCTTCACAACAGTATCTCGGACCTGCCTGGTGTGTTCCTTGTTCTTCATGATGCTCTCTGCGCTTTTAACGGACCTCTGAGACTATCACAGTGTAGGTGCATTTATACGGAGACTTGATTACACACAGGTGGATTGTATTTATCATCATTAGTCATTTAGGTCAACATTGGATCATTCAGAGATCCTCACTGAACTTCTGGAGAGAGTTTTCTGCACTGAAAGTAAAGGGGCTGAATAATTTTGCACGCCCAATTTTTCCATTTCTGATTTGTTAAAAAAGTTTGAAATATCCAATAAATGTCGTTCCACTTCATGATTGTGTCCCACTTGTTGTTGATTCTTCACAAAAAAATACAGTTTTATATCTTTATGTTTGAAGCCTGAAATATGGCAAAAGGTCGCAAAGTTCAAGGGGGCCGAATACTTTCGCAAGGCACTGTATATCAGACCTTTTTTGATGTATTCAAAGATCCATTATTAGCATGATTTAATTACTCCTATAAAAATGGTAGACTTTCAGGTACTCAACAAGAAGGTCTGATTTCCTTACTACTAAAACAAGACCCAGTGAAAAGTATAAAGATCCAGTCCATTTAAAAATCTGGAGGCCTCTTACACTTCAATGTTGTGATGCGACAATCCTGGCGAAATGCATAGCCCATAGAATAAAAAAGGTTTAACCAGATATTGTTCATCCTGATCAGACAGGTTTTTTACATGGACAATATATAGGAGATAATATACGACAATTACTTGAAAGAATTGAACATTATGAAACATCAAAGATACCAGGCCAGGTCTTCATAGTATGACTATAATTTATATATAAATGCCTTTAAATTACTTTTATTTCGGTGAATCTCTTATACAATGGGTTAAAGTTATGTGCAGCAACCCCAGATGTAAAATAATAAATAATGGTTACTGCTCAGAAAGTATTGAGCTTTTAAGAGGAGTTAAACAAGGCTGTCCGTTGTCTCCATATCTATTTATTATGGCCATTGAAAACAAAAGTGTCAATGTATGCCGATGACTCAAGTTTTTGTCCGCAGTCTGGATCCCTGCATAGTCTCATTGAGGATCTTGATCACTTTTCTAGCCTCCCCAACTAAAACCATATTACGTATTGGATCGCTAAAAGACAGCGGTTACACTATCTAGTTTACACTACTAGTTTACCAATAAAATGGGCGGATGGTGAAGTAATGTGAATCTCAAAAAATATAAATGAACTTACCAGAATATATTTCAATAGAAAGTTTGCAAAAATAGATACGATTCTGCAACTATGGAGAGGTAAATACTTGTCTATTTATTGAAAATTCACTCATACAGAAGTTATACTTAAACCCAAAATGGTTCTCCAGTAGATTATTAAGAAAGGCTCATCCTTTGTTCAAAAATGGCCTTTTTTGCCTTCATACAGATTGCAACCTCTAATTTCCGACTAATTTAAAAGTATCGACCATACAAAGTAACCAGCCATACAAAGCTGGTTACAATTTCAGTTTTATCCTCCACAAAATATCCAGAACAAATACTACAACAAATGTTGTGGTTAAACTCAAATATACGGATGAATAAAAAAGCATTCTTCATGGAAAAAATGTTTGAAAATGTTATTATATTTATTTATGATAGTATTAATAGAAACGGTGGAGTTATGTCACATATGCGACTATCGGAAATAAATGGGAAAGTCTGCTCAATCCAAACTTACATTTAACTGATTGCAGCATTACCACAAAAAAGGAGGAGGCAAGTGGAAAATGGAGAAGGTAGGGAACTTGTTTGCCTGCAATTTATTAAAGATACAAATTGGCTGAAAGGAATTGTCATAAATAGACAAATATACCAGTTTCATTTGAGGACAAAAATGTTGACAGCTGTGCCATACAGGTTGCAAAACAAATGGGAAGAGATTTTCGATATACCGATTCCATGGCACATGGTTTATGAACTGGTACAAAAAACAACACTTGATTCAACACTTCACGTTTTTCCATTTAAATGATCATACAAATTTCTTGCCACCAACAGAATGCTATACATATGGGGGTTACAACATTCTCGGTTATGTAGATTTTTCTGTGAAGAGACAGAATCACTAGATCATTTATTCTAGTAATTCAAGGCCTACCTTCAAACTCAGTGCCTCTTTGCTTGACATCATGGGAAAATCAAAAGAAATCAGCCAAGATCACAGAAAAAAAAATGGTAGACCTCCACAAGTCTGGTTCATCCTTGGAAGCAATTTCCAAATGCCTGAAGGTACCACATTCATCTGTACAAACAGTAGTGCACAAGTATAAACACCATGGGACCACACAGCCATCACAACGCTCAGGAAGGAGACACGTTCTGTCTCCTAGAGATGAACTCACTTTGGTGCGAAAAGTGCAAATCAATCCCAGAACAACAGCAAAAGACCTTGTGAAAATGCTGGAGGAAACAGGTACAAAAGTATCTATATCCACAGTAAAACGAGTCCTATATCGACATAACCTGAAAGGCGGCTCAGCAAGGAAGAAGTCACTGCTCCAAAACTGCCATAAAAAAGCCACACTACAGTTTGCAACTGCACATGGGGACAAAGATCGTACTTTTTGGAGAAATAGAACTGTTTGGCCATAATGACCATTATGTAATGACCGTTATTATAATGACCGTTATGTTTGGAGGAAAAAGGGGGAGGCTTGCAAGCCGAAGAACACCACCCTAACCGTGAAGCACGAGGGTGGCAGCATCATGTTGTGGGGGTGCAATGCTGCAGGAGGGATTGGTGCACTTCATAAAATAGATGGCATCATGAGGCTGGATAATTATGTGGAAATATTGAAGCAAGACATCAGTCAGGAAGTTAAAGCTTGGTAGAAAATTTGTCTTCGAAATGGACATTGACCCCAATCATACTTACAAAGTTGTGCAAAATGGCTTAAGGACAACAATGTCAAGGCGTTGGAGTGGCCATCACAAAGCCCTGACCTCAATCCTATAGAAAATGTGTGGGCAGAACTGAAAAAGCGTGTGCGAGGAAGGAGGCCTAATATCCTGACTCAGTTGCACCAGCTCTGTCAGGAGGAATGGGCCAAAATTCACCCAACTTATTGTGGGAAGCTTGTGGAAGGCAAAAAAAAAACATTTGACCCAAGTTAAACAATTTAAAGGCAATGCTACCAAATACTGATTGAGTGCATGTAAACTTCAGACACACTAGGAATGTGATGAAAGAAATAAAAGCTGAAATAAATAATTGCCTCTACTATTATTCTGTCATTTCACATTCTTAAAATCAAGTGGTGATCCTAACTGACCTAACATAGGGAATTTTTACTATGGTTAAATGTCAGGAATTGTGAAAAGCTGAGTTTAAATGTATTTGGCTAAGGTGTATGTAAACTTCCGACTTCAACTGTATGTATGTATGTATGTATGTATGTATGTATGTATGTATGTATGTATGTATGTATGTATGTATGTATGTATGTATGTATGTATGTATGTATGTATGTATGTATGTATGTATGTATGTATGTATGTATGTATGTATGTATGTATGTATGTATGTATGTATGTATTAATTAGAAACCAGTTCTGTATGGACCTCGCTTTGCGCACAGGGGCATTGTTATGCTGAAACAGGAAAGGGCCTTACCCAAACGGTTGCCACAAAGTTGGAAGCACAGAATCGTCTAGAATGTCATTGTATGCTGTAGCATTAAAAAATGTCTTCACTGGAACTAAAGGGCCAAGCCTGAACCATGAAAAACAGCCCCAGACCACTATTCCTCCTCCAACAGTTGGCACTATGCATTGGGGCAGGTAGCGTTCTCCTGGCATCCGCCAAACCCAGATTGGTTGGTCTCCCTAGTGGCGCAGCGTTCTAAGGCACTGCATCTCAGTGCTAGAGGCATAACTACAGACTGTGGTTAGATTCCAGGCTGTATCCCAACCGACTGTGTTTGGGTGTCCCATAGGCACAATTGGCCCAGTGTCGTCCGGGTTAGGGTTTGGCCGGGGTAGGCCGTCATTGTACATAAACGTTTGTTCTTAACTGACTTGCTTAGTTAAATAAAGGTTAATTAAAAAAATTCTAATAAATAAATGGTGACGAGGCGTTCATCACTCCAGAGAATGTGTTTCCAGAGTCTAACGGCAGTGAGGTTTACACTACTCAATCTGATGCTTAGCATTGCGAATGGGGAACTTGTGAGCATCTGCTCAGCCATGGAAACCCATTTCATGAAGATAATTTGACAGGGTGTCCACATTCTTTTGTATATATAGTGTATATTCTTCCTGTGTTGAGTCATGGCATGCGGCCGATCAGTCTCTGAAGTTCTTAGGCAGCCTCTTTTACTGAGTGGTAATCTGATGTGTCACACACCACGTCCAAGCCAAGACCAAGCTCTCCAAACAGCACCATGCCCAGGGAGGCAAAGACGGAGGCAGGGGGAAATTGAATTTCCCACTGTCCCACCGTCAACGACCAGAGCCCCAATCCCCATCAACACAAGCTTAGAAAGTCCTGCAAGCCCTTCTGTCCACCAGGTTCCATCTACTACGGTTGTCTAACCAATCAGAGATATCAACGACCTTTGGTTCTGGTTACAAACATTTACTGTAGGAAATAAGTACTTACAGTGGAGGTCAACATTTTTGAAGGACCCGCACTGATGGCCAAATTCAACATCATGACCGATTCTGGATAAATCTGATATGTTTTTACCCACAAATAGGATATAATTAAGGGCAGTTTCACTGGTCGTGTCACCTGTGGATATTCCTCCCAGCCCTGGCCTGACTAAAGTGTTTCTCCCTGCATGGGCATCCGGGTCAGTGACCCCTGCCCCACCCTGAGTGCCACTGGTCCTGTGTTCATGGACCCAATATATCTCCAAAATAAATGGAAACAGCTTGGATACAGATGTAGGATCTTAATTTGATCACCCTGTTGCAAGACAACTTTCCTGCAATGCAAGACATTTGAAACTTATAGAGTATTTGATGTTTAAAAAGGCTTCTGAAATTTGGGAATTCCACTCAGAAATGTCAAACTTGATTGTCCCTTACCATCAATCACAAACAAAATCCCTTATTGATAATCCACATAATAATTCACATTTCCCGTTGCTGCAGGATTATTTTCCAGCTGTAGCAAACTGGCTCATATTAAGATCCTACATCTGTATCACTTTTAGGAGTTATGGCACCAAGAACCCCTCCCCCCCAATCTCAACACCCTACTGCATGCCCTAACAATGGTCCTCAACTCCTGAGCTGTGTTTGAATACTCATACTATCCGCAGTAAGCATACTATTTGTGATGTAAAGTGAGTATTTAGTATGCTTTTTGGTCATAGTATGGATTTAGTTAGTATGCCAAACGTTCCCGGATTTATTTATTTATTTTATTTTTATTTTACCTTTATTTAACCAGGTAGGCAAGTTGAGAACAAGTTCTCATTTACAATTGCGACCTGGCCAAGATAAAGCAAAGCAGTTCGACAGATAAAACGACACAAAGTTACACATGGAGTAAAAACAAACATACAGTCAATAATGCAGTATAAACAAGTCTATATACAATGTGAGCAAATGAGGTGAGAAGGGAGGTAAAGGCAAAAAAGGCCATGATGGCAAAGTAAATACAATATAGCAAGTAAAATACTGGAATGGTAGTTTTGCAATGGAAGAATGTGCAAAGTAGAAATAAAAATAATGGGGTGCAAAGGAGCAAAATAAATAAATAAATAAAAATTAAATACAGTTGGGAAAGAGGTAGTTGTTTGGGCTAAATTATAGGTGGGCTATGTACAGGTGCAGTAATCTGTGAGCTGCTCTGACAGTTGGTGCTTAAAGCTAGTGAGGGAGATAAGTGTTTCCAGTTTCAGAGATTTTTGTAGTTCGTTCCAGTCATTGGCAGCAGAGAACTGGAAGGAGAGGCGGCCAAAGAAAGAATTGGTTTTGGGGGTGACTAGAGAGATATACCTGCTGGAGCGCGTGCTACAGATGGGTGATGCTATGGTGACCAGCGAGCTGAGATAAGGGGGGACTTTACCTAGCAGGGTCTTGTAGATGACATGGAGCCAGTGGGTTTGGCGACGAGTATGAAGCGAGGGCCAGCCAACGAGAGCGTACAGGTCGCAATGGTGGGTAGTATATGGGGCTTTGGTGATAAAACGGATTGCACTGTGATAGACTGCATCCAATTTGTTGAGTAGGGTATTGGAGGCTATTTTGTAAATGACATCGCCAAAGTCGAGGATTGGTAGGATGGTCAGTTTTACAAGGGTATGTTTGGCAGCATGAGTGAAGGATGCTTTGTTGCGAAATAGGAAGCCAATTCTAGATTTAACTTTGGATTGGAGATGTTTGATATGGGTCTGGAAGGAGAGTTTACAGTCTAACCAGACACCTAAGTATTTGTAGTTGTCCACGTATTCTAAGTCAGAGCCGTCCAGAGTAGTGATGTTGGACAGGAGGGTAGGTGCAGGTAGCGATCGGTTGAAGAGCATGCATTTAGTTTTACTTGTATTTAAGAGCAATTGGAGGCCACGGAAGGAGAGTTGTATGGCATTGAAGCTTGCCTGGAGGGTTGTTAACACAGTGTCCAAAGAAGGGCCGGAAGTATACAGAATGGTGTCGTCTGCGTAGAGGTGGATCAGGGACTCACCAGCAGCAAGAGCGACCTCATTGATGTATACAGAGAAGAGAGTCGGTCCAAGAATTGAACCCTGTGGCACCCCCATAGAGACTGCCAGAGGTCCGGACAGCAGACCCTCCGATTTGACACACTGAACTCTATCAGAGAAGTAGTTGGTGAACCAGGCGAGGCAATCATTTGAGAAACCAAGGCTGTCGAGTCTGCCGATGAGGATATGGTGATTGACAGAGTCGAAAGCCTTGGCCAGATCAATGAATACGGCTGCACAGTAATGTTTCTTATCGATGGCGGTTAAGATATCGTTTAGGACCTTGAGCGTGGCTGAGGTGCACCCATGACCAGCTCTGAAACCAGATTGCATAGCAGAGAAGGTATGGTGAGATTCGAAATGGTCGGTAATCTGTTTGTTGACTTGGCTTTCGAAGACCTTAGAAAGGCACGGTAGGATAGATATAGGTCTGTAGCAGTTTGGGTCAAGAGTGTCCCCCCCTTTGAAGAGGGGGATGAACGCAGCTGCTTTCCAATCTTTGGGAATCTCAGACGACACGAAAGAGAGGTTGAACAGGCTAGTAATAGGGGTGGCAACAATTTTGGCAGATAATTTTAGAAAGAAAGGGTCCAGATTGTCTAGCCCGGCTGATTTGTAGGGGTCCAGATTTTGCAGCTCTTTCAGAACATCAGCTGAATGGATTTGGGAGAAGGAGAAATGGGGAAGGCTTGGGCGAGTTGCTGTTGGGGGTGCAGTGCTGTTGTCCGGGGTAGGAGTAGCCAGGTGGAAAGCATGGCCAGCCGTAGAAAAATGCTTATTGAAATTCTCAATTATGGTGGATTTATCAGTGGTGACAGTGTTTCCTATCTTCAGTGCAGTGGGCAGCTGGGAGGAGGTGTTCTTATTCTCCATGGACTTTACAGTGTCCCAGAACCTTTTTGAGTTAGTGTTGCAGGAAGCAAATTTCTGCTTGAAAAAGCTAGCCTTGGCTTTTCTAACTGCCTGTGTATAATGGTTTCTAGCTTCCCTGAACAGCTGCATATCACGGGGGCAGCTCGATGCTAATGCAGAACGCCATAGGATGTTTTTGTGTTGGTTAAGGGCAGTCAGGTCTGGGGAGAACCAAGGGCTATAGCTGTTCCTGGTTCTAAATTTCTTGAATGGGGCATGTTTATTTAAGATGGTTAGGAAGGCATTTAAAAAAAATATCCAGGCATCCTCTACTGACGGGATGAGATCAATATCCTTCCAGGATACCCCGGCCAGGTCGATTAGAAAGGCCTGCTCGCAGAAGTGTTTCAGGGAGCGTTTTACAGTGATGAGTGGGGGTCGTTTGACCGCTGACCCATTACGGATGCAGGCAATGAGGCAGTGATCGCTGAGATCTTGGTTGAAGACAGCAGAGGTGTATTTAGAGGGGAAGTTGGTTAAGATGATATCTATGAGGGTGCCCGTGTTTAAGGCTTTGGGGAGGTACCTGGTAGGTTCATTGATAATTTGTGTGAGATTGAGGGCATCAAGTTTAGATTGTAGGATGGCTGGGGTGTTAAGCATGTTCCAGTTTAGGTCGCCTAGCAGCACGAACTCTGAAGATAGATGGGGGGCAATCAGTTCACATATGGTGTCCAGAGCACAGCTGGGGGCAGAGGGTGGTCTATAGCAGGCAACGGTGAGAGACTTGTTTTTAGAGAGGTGGATTTTTAAAAGTAGAAGTTCAAATTGTTTGGGTACAGACCTGGATAGTAGGACAGAACTCTGCAGGCTATCTTTGCAGTAGATTGCAACACCGCCCCCTTTGGCAGTTCTATCTTGTCTGAAAATGTTGTAGTTTGGAATTAAAATGTCTGAATTTTTGGTGGTCTTCCTAAGCCAGGATTCAGACACAGCTAGAACATCCGGGTTGGCAGAGTGTGCTAAAGCAGTGAATAGAACAAATTTAGGGAGGAGGCTTCTAATGTTAACATGCATGAAACGGTTACAGAAGTCGTCAAAAGAGAGCGCCTGGGGAATAGGAGTGGAGCTAGGCACTGCAGGGCCTGGATTCACCTCTACATCGCCAGAGGAACATAGGAGGAGTAGAATAAGGGTACGGCTAAAAGCTATGAGAATTGGTCGTCTAGAACGTCTGGAACATAGAGTAAAAGGAGGTTTCTGGGGGCGATAAAATAGCATCAAGGTATAATGTACAGACAAATGTATGGTAGGATGTGAATACAGTGGAGGTAAACCTAGGTATTGAGTGATGAAGAGAGAGATATTGTCTCTAGAAACATCGTTGAAACCAGGAGATGTCATTGCATGTGTGGGTGGTGGAACTAATAGGTTGGATAAGGTATAGTGAGCAGGACTAGAGGCTCTACAGTGAAATAAGCCAATAAACACTAACCAGAACAGCAATGGACAAGACATATTGACATTAAGGAGAGGCATGCTTAGTCGAGTGATCAAAAGGGTCCGGTGAGTGGAGAGGTTGGTTGGTGATTTAGACAGCTAGCCAGGGCATCGGTAGCAAGCTAGCATAGGATGGAGGTCTGTTGTTAGCCACCTCTTGCGTTCCGTCAGTAGATTAGTGGGGTTCCGTGTGGTAGAGGGGATTAATCCAAATTACACAACAACAACAAAAATAAAAACAATAGATATAGTTATAGAGGCCCAAGAAGAAAACATAATAATAATAATAATAATAATAATAAAAATAAAAATAAAAAATTGTCCGAATGTCTATTCAGATAGCAGCCGGTAAGACAGCTAACGGTTAGCAGGCCACAGATGGGCGTTCAGGTAACGTCGCGACGGAGGAGCCAGCCGGATAACTCCTTCGGGTAGATAACGTCGGCAGTCCAGTTGTGAAGGCCCGGTGGGGCTCTGCGAAGGCAGTAAAACGGGTCCGGATAGGTGACTGCAGCCCAGGTGTGATTGATGGAACTCAGGAGTGATTGACGGAGCTTGCTAGCTAGGATGTCATACTACAATCCCCAAAATACAAAGTATATAAGCTGTGGACACTATTTCCGTGGCTTTAGGGCTCATAATGCAATTCTTCAGAAAACGGGCGTGGCTTCACAACATTTTCAGATTTTAAGAAAATGGAGGAAAATATGCAGCTGAAGTCCCACGAGAGCGGGAAACAAATTCATTGCTTTAAATAATTAGGACAAATCTTAAGAAATGTAATAAAGTAGTGACTGACAATTTGTTAGCTATGCTAGCTCTTCGAACCCCATAGCTTATCATTACAGCAGTTGCTTGTATGTTCCGTGCCAGTATGTTAACTATACGCTATCTAACTAACTACCCAACATTTATTTACTTGATTATTCACGACATTCTTAGCTTAGCTAAGTGGTATAGTTGTTGTGTGTTCTCAATGCACATTGTTAATGACGTCATAAGATGTCTAGCTAGTAATTTGTTATGCAAACAAGCTAGCATCAAGTTGCATAGCAACAGTATCAACCTCCGGTATACAAGCACTAGTACACTCAACTGAAAGGATACCGTTTGTTTACAGTATACTAAACTAATAGTATGTAGTATATACTCATAAAGTATGTAGTATACAATCAAATGTATTTATAAAGCCCTTTTTACATCAGCAGATGTTCCAAAGAGCTATACTGAAACCCAGCCTAAATCCCCAAACAGGAAGCAATGCAGATGTAGAAGCACGGTGGCTAGGAGAAACTCCCTAGAAACGCAGGAACCTAGGAAGAAACCTAGAGAGGAACCAGGCTCTGAGGGGTGGCCAGTCCTCTTCTGGCTGTGCTGGGTAGACATTATAGGAGTACATGGCCATTAAGGCCAGATTGTTCTTCAAGATGTTCAAACGTTCATAGATGACCAGCAGGATCAAATAATAATCACAGTGGTTGTAGAGGGTGCAACAGGTCAGTACCTCAGGAGTAAATGTCAGTGGGCTTTTTATCACCAAGAATTCAGAGGTCGAGACAGCAGGTGCAGTAGAGAGAGAGAGAGAGTCGAAAACAGCAGGTCCGAGACAAGGTAGTGCGTCCGGTGAACAGTTCAGGGTTCCCTAGCCGTAGGTAGAACAGTTGAAACTGGAGCAGCAGCATGACCAGGTGGACTGGGGACAGCCAGGAGTCATCAGGCCAGGTAATCCTGAGGCATGATTCTAGGGCACAGGTCTTCCAGGAGGGGAGGGAAAGAGCGAATTAGAGGGAGCATACATAAATTCACACAGGACACCAGATAAGACAGGAGAATTACACCAGGTATAACAGACTGACCCTAGCCTCCCGGCACATAGACTATTGCAGCATAGACACTGGAGACTGAGACAGGGGTGGGTCGGGAGACACTGTCACCCGTCCGACAATACCCTTGGACAGGGCCAACCAGGCAGGATATAACCCCACCCACTTTGCCAAAACACAGCCCCACACCACTAGAGCGATATCAACGGACTACCAACTTACTACCCTGAGACAAGGCTGAGTATAGCCCATGAAGATCTCCCCCACTACACGAGACCTTGGGCGCTCAAAACAGGACAGGAAGATCATGTCTGTGACTCAACCCACTCAAGTGATGCACCCCTCTTAGGGAAGGCATGGAAGAGCACTAGTAAGCCAGTGATTCAGCCCCCGTAATCAAAATCAAATCAAATCAAATCAAAGTATATAATCTGGTCAGAGGCAGAGAATCCCAGTGGAGAGAGGGGAACCGGCCAGGCAGAGACAGCATGGGCAGTTCGTCACTCCAGTGCCTTGCCGTTCACCTTCACACTCCTGGGCCAGGCTACACTCAATTATAGGACCTACTGAAGAGATGTGTCTTCAGTAAGGACTTAATGGTCGAGACCGAGTCTGCGTCTCTCACATGGGTAGGCAGATCATTCCATAGAAATGTTGCTTTATAGGAGAAATCCCTGCCTTCAGCTGTTTGCTTAGAAATTCTAGGGACAATAAGGAGGCCTGCGTCTTCTGACCGTAGTGTATGTGTAGGTATGTACGGCAGGACCAAATCAGAGAGATAGGTAGGAGCAAGCCCATGTAATGCTTTGTAAGTTAGCAGTAAAAACTTGAAATCAGCCCTAGCTTTAACAAGAAGCCAATGTAGAGAGGCTAGCACTGGAGTAATATGATCACATTTTTTGGTTCTAGTCAGGATTCTAGAAGCCAAGTTAAGCACTAACTGAAGTTTATTTAGTGCTTTATCTGGGTAGCCAGAGAGTAGAGCAGTGCAGTTGTCTAATCAAAAAGCAGTCGTTTCTTTTCTTCGTTATTTGAAATTTGCTGTCAGAAATGTTAGCAACACCTCCGCCTTTGCAGGATGCAAGGGGGATATGGTCACTAGTTTAACCGGGAGGAGAGGCCTCATTTAACACAGTGAATTCATCAGGCTTGAGCCATGTTTCAGTCAGGCCAATCACATCAAGATTATGATCAGTGATTAGTTAATTGACTATGACTGCCTTGTGAGGGATCTAGCATTAAGTAACCCTATTTTTCAATAATGACAGGAATGGAGGAGGTCTTTATTCCAGTGAGATTGCTAAGGCGAACACGGCTATGTTTTGTTTTGCTCAACCTAGACTGTACAGACACGGTCTCAATGGGGATAGCTGAGGTGACTATTGACTGTGCTAGTGACAGACTCCATCCACTAAGCTGGCAGGCTGGCTAACACCCTGCTGCCTGGCCTGCACCCTATCTCATTGTGGAGCTAGAGGTGTTAGAGCCCTGTCTATGTTCATAGATAAGATGAGAGCACCCCTCTAGCTAGGATGGAGTCTGTCACTCCTCAGCAGGCCAGGCTTGGTCCTGTTAGTGGGTCCCAGAAAGGGGCCAATTATCTACAAATTCTATCTTTTGGGAGGGACAGAAAACAGTTTTCAACCAGCAATTGAGTTTTGAGACTGCCGACACATCTTTCTAGCTGATTTACACGCTGAAGCTATGTTGAGCTTGGTGACTTCTGACTGTTTCATCCTAACATTGTTGGTGCCGACGTGGATAACAATATCCGTATACTCTCTACACTCACCAGTTTTAGCTTTAGCCAGCATCATCTTCAGATTAGCCTTAACGTCGGCAGCCCTGCCCCCTGGGAAACAGTGTATGATCGCTGGATGATTCGTTTTAAGTCCAATACTACGGGTAATGGAGTTGCCAAAGGGTTTTCAATTTGTCAGAGCTAATGATGGGAGGCTTTGGTGGCTCAGACCCCATAACAGGTGGGGGAAAGACCTGAGAAGGCTCTGCCTCCGACTCGTTGCATCATGGGGAGAACCGGTTGAAAGTGTGTCGGCTGAATGAGCAACACCGGTTGAGCATTCCAGACAGCATTTCTTGCCAGAAGCATTGAGAAAATTGTCCGACTGCGGGGAATGTGCATGTGGGATTTATTCAACTATCTGTACTTACTGGTGGCACAGACGCCGTTTCATCCTTTCCTACACTTAAATTGCCCTTGCCTAACGATTGCATCTGAAGCCGTGCTTGCAACATGACAATCCTCACCATAAAGCGACAGTTCTCCTGTATATTATGAGTACAGCGACTGCAATTAGATGGCATAGTATTAATGTTACTACTTAGCTTTTTCGGCTGGTGGAGGTTCTGTAGAACCATGTCCAGATAAAGTGTCCAGGGTGAAAAAGTTGAATGAAAAAAGTTGAGCGAGGAAAAAACACATTGGTAAATGTTATTAAAAGTAAAAACCAAAAGGTTTGGCAGATACCCAAGTAGCAACAAACAGCACAAAGTCCGGAATTTGAGGGAGGAGCGATTCAGTGAGTATACAGTATGTTAGTATGGGTATTCCAACACTCTGGTCCTAGGACCGACACTGGTCCCTGGGAGGTTATTAGGTCTTATTTTTAACTTCATAGGTTTTTGCTCCTCACTCTTTCACTCTGCCTTGCACTACCAAATGTGTATGTATTGTTTCCTTAATGTAAGCACACATTGGGCTCCCGAGTGGCACAGCGGTCTAAGGCACTGCATCTCATTGCAAGAGGTGTCACTACTGTCCCTGGTTCAAATCCAGGCTGTATCACACCTGGCCATAATTGGGAGTCCCGTAAGGTGGTGCACAATTGGCCCAGCATCGTCTGGGTTTGGCTGAGGTAGGCTGTCATTGTAAATAAGAATTTGTTCTTAACTGACTTGCCTAGTTAAATAAAGATCAAATGTACAAGTGATTGGAAAGGTGAAAGCAAGGTTAACTCCCAATTACTTTCACTGATCAGATCTGTGAATTAGGTCAAGGAAGGAATGATGTTATTTCTAAAGTATTCGAACAGGCCCTATCTTTTAGATAGAGAAACAATACCACAACTTATAGCGAATTGAAATGGGTTCTACAGGGTGGGGTCAGAACTTGTTTTCCTTTGAAAATCCCATAGTTTGGGTAGTGGCCATGTTACTCACACAAGCAGACGGAGGCTTGTGAAAGCAGCATGGGATAAACTCTTGTAAACATTGAACGCTGGGAGGCTTGGGCCACGCATACACACACACACACACACACACACACACACACACACACATACACACAACTGAAACCAACAGCCTCCCCCCCTCCCCCTCCCCGCACACTCACGCACACAACGGAAACCAACAGCCTCTCCTCCCCCCCCCGCACACTCCCCGCACACTCACGTGCACACATGCACACAACCAAAACCAAAACCAGCACCTCCAACCACTCCCACACCCCTCCCCACACACCCCCACCCACGCGCACACACACTCACACACACACACAGTCTTGTACAGCTAACTCTTATCCTAACCATACTCTTATCCTAACCCTAACCTTAACCCTAAACCTAACCTTAAGCCAAAAACATGACCCTAACCCTAAACCTAACCTTAAGCCAAAAACATGACCCTAACCCTAACCCTAACCCTAGCTCCTAACCCTTAACGTAATTCTAACCTTAACCCTAAACCCCCTAGAAATAGCATTTGACCTCGTGGGGACTAACAAAATGTTCCGTTGGTCAAATTTTTTGTTTGTTTACTATTGTCCTCACACACACACACACACACACACACATGCACTCAACCAAAACCAACACCCCCCTCCCCACACACACACACACACACACACACACATGCACTCAACCAAAACCAACACCCCCCTCCCCACACACACACACACACACACTAAACGGTGGTCCAGTCCATATCCTGTGTATAATAGACTACTAGCCTGTTGAACAATACGTCCTTTAGATAAGATCTGATGTGAGATGGCTGTAATAAATGATAGTATTCATTTTGGCCCGGGCCTCCCAGCATTACTGCAGCTGTCTGCATGGACTCACTGACCTTCCATCAGTACAGGTCCTGGGGCTATCAATCCTGATGGTCTGAGTCCCAAATGAAACCCTGTTCCCTATAGGACTCTGTTCAACAGCAGTAGGGAATAGGGTACCATTTGGGATGTATTGTATCTGGACTACGGGTTGCAAAGTTCCGGGAACTTTCAATACATTTCTCGGTTTTCCCAAAATTCCGGTTGGAAGATTCCCGGAATCAGAAAGGAATAAGTAAATCTCGAATCCTCCAACCAGGAATCTGGGGAAGTTCTTGGAATTTTGCAAACCTGATCTGGACACACAGCCCTGCAACTAGATACTACTCCTAAGAACCTTGTTTGGACAAATTCATTTATAGTATATTAAAGTAGTAAAAGGTTTACTATTTGGTCCCACAATTACTACATCAAGCGGGTGACTCTACAAACTTTGTTTTGGATGTGTTTCAGACTATGTTTTACTTAATAGGAACTGATTGGTGAATAATGTCTTCAGCCATTAAGAGAAGATATTTCTGAACACTTCTACATTCATGTGGATGCTACCATGATTATGGATGATCATGAATAATGACGAGTGAGAAGGTTACAGAGGCACTAAGATCATACTCCCCTAAACATGCTAACCTCTCACCATTACCAATAACAGGGGAGATTAGCATTTTATATCATACTCTCCTAAACATGCTAACCTCTCACCATTACCAATAACAGGGTAGATTAGCATTTTATATCATACTCCCCTAAACATGCTAACCTCTCACCATTACCAATAACAGGTGAGATTATCATTTTATATCATACTCCCCTAAACATGCTAACCTCTCACCATTACCAATAACAGGGGAGATCTTAGTGATCTTTCTCAATCATGGCATTATCAGGATTAATTTGGAAGTGTTCAGAAACAAAGATTGTTCAAAAATTGTACAACCAACTATGGTTTTAATATGATCAGCCCTTGAAGAGTAGTCAGAACTACTCATTTCCGATTATTTCATGCAAAACAACTGCACACATTTAGCTCTATCAACAGAGTTATTCAGCAACTAATGGCATGCTTTTCATGATCAGTAAACATCAATTGATCATGTATTCTCAGATATGAGTGTAGCCTATCCATTTGGCATGTAGCTAGCTAGCTAGCTAAGTAAATACTTTTTTATATTTATCCAAGCTTCATCAGAGATTAGGTTTTTGGAAAGAGCTTGACATCAGCAAATATGTGAATCATAACTCCTTCCTGGTAAAGTTGTCTGTCTGACTACTGTCATCGCCCCTATAGATGGTTAAATTGACGTGATCTGTCATTAGCTAGCTAGCTAGCCAATTTGATGTGGTCTTCCAATTAATGTAACCATTTACATGTCTTTCAAACACTCAAAAATGATGTTTAAATACAGTGGGGCAAAAACTTATTTAGTCAGCCACCAATTGTGCAAGTTCTCCCACTTAAAAAGATGAGAGAGGCCTGTAATTTTCATCATAGGTACACTTCAACTTTGACAGACAAAATTAGGGGGAAAAATCCAGAAAATCACATTGTAGGATTTCTAATGAATGTATTTGCAAATTATGGTGGAAAATAAGTATTTGGTCACCTACAAACAAGCAAGATTTCTGTCTCTCACAGACATGTAACTTCTTCTTTAAGAGGCTCCTCTGTCCTCCACTCGTTACCTGTATTAATGGCACCTGTTTGAACTTGTTATCAGTATAAAAGACACCTGTCCACAACCTCAAACAGTCACACTCCAAACTCCACTATGGCCAAGACCAAAGAGCTGTCAAAGGACACCAGAAACAAAATTGTAGACCTGCACCAGGCTGGGAAGACTGAATCTGCAATAGGTAAGCAGCTTG
>NC_034185.2:12694820-12737320 GCF_002021735.2 Oncorhynchus kisutch | reverse complement strand
TCGTTCTGCCCCTGAACAAGGCAATTAACCCACTGTTCCCCAGTAGGCCGCCATTTTAAATAAGAATTTGTTCTTAACTGACTAGTTAAATATAAATGAGGTATCGAAATGCCAGTTGAGAGTAGCAGTTCTCTTCTTTCACTGTCGGCCGGCAGAGACAAGGGGCCTGACAAATGGATGTGTTGAAACATATTAACCATCTCCCCCTTTGTGAGCAAACATTTAGCCGGGCTAATGATCCCAGAGGACCAAAATAAACAGACAGAGATAAAGGTGGGGGAGGGAGGGCCCAATGACCTCTCTGAGGGCTACCTAGGGTTCACAAAGGGTCAAAGGGTGGTGTGTGTGTGTGTGTGTGTACAGTGCCTTCAGAAAGTATTCACACCTTTGTGTTGTGTTACAGCCTGAATTTAAAATGAATTATATTCCGATTTTTTTTGTCACTGGCCTACAGACAATACGCCATAATGTCAAAGTGGAATTATCCATTTCACATTTTGCACAAATGAATTAAAGACTAAAAGCTGAAACGTCTTGAGTCAGTAAGTATTCAACCCTTTTGTTACGGCCTAAGTTAAGTTCAACAGTAAAAATGTGCTTAATAAGTCACATAATAAGTTGCATGGACTCATTCTAAAAAGATTGGGGGAGCTGTTTTGTTAGACTTCAGTTCCGCTTTTGACATTATCGATCATAGTCTGCTGCTGGAAAAACGTATGTGTTATTTTAACTAGGCAAGTCAGTTAAGAATAAATTCTTATTTACAATGACGGCCTACACCAGCCAAACCCAGACGATGCTGAGCCAATTGTGCGCCGCCCTATGGGACTCCCAATCACGGCCAGTTGTGATACAGCCTGGATTCAAACCAGGGTGTCTGTAGTGATGCCTCTAGCACTGAGATGCAGTGCCTTAGACCACTGTGCCACTCTGGAGCCCATAATGGCTTTACACCCTCTGCTATACTGTGGAAAATGGCGCCGGAGGAGATGGCCGCCGTTTTACGGTCTCCTTCCGATGACATTGAGGAATACACCACATCAGTCACTGGCTTTATCAATAAGTGCATTGAGGACGTCGTTCCCACAGTGACTGTACGTACATACCCTAACCAGAAGCCATGGATTACAGGCAATATTCGCACTGAGCTAAAGGGTAGAGCTGCCGCTTTCAAGGTGCAGGACTCTAACCCGGAATCTTACAAGAAATCCCGCTATGCCCTGTGACGAACCATCAAACAGGCAAAGTGTCAATACAGGGCTAAGATTGAATCATGCTACACCGGCTCCGACGCTCGTCGGATGTGGCAGGGCTTGCAAACTATTATAGACTACAAAGCGAAGCACAGCCGCGAGCTGCCCAGTGACACGAACCTACCAGACGAGCTAAATCACTTATATGCTCACTTCGAGGCAAGAAACACTGAGGCATGCATGAGAGCACAAGCTGTTCCGGACGACTGTGTGATCACACTCTCCGTAGCCGACGTGAGTAAGACCTTTAAACAGGTCAACATACACAAGGCTGCGGGGCCAGACGGATTACCAGGACGTGTGCTCCGGGCATGTACTGACCAACTGGCAGGTGTCTTCACTGACATTTTCAACATGTTCCTGATTGACTCTGTAATACCAACATGCAAGCAGACCACCATAGAGCCTGTGCCCAAGAACACAAAGGCAACCTGCCTAAATGACTATAGACCCATAGCACTCACGTCCGTAGCCATGAAGTGCTTTGAAAGTCTGGCATTGGCTCACATCAACACCATTATCCCAGAAACCCTAGACCCACTCCAATTTGCATACCGCCCAAACAGTTTCCACAGATGATGCAATCTCTATTGCACTCCACACTGCCCTTTCCCACCTGGACAAAAGGAACACCTATGTGAGAATGCTATTCATTGACTACAGCACAGCGTTCAACACCATAGTACACTCAAAGCTCATCACCAAGCTAAGGAACCTGGGACTAAACACCTCCCTCTGCAACTGGATCCTGGACTTCCTGACATGATGCCCCCAGGTGGTGAGGGTAGGTAGCAACACATCTGCCACAGTGATTCCTCAACACTGGAGCTCCCCAGGGGTGCGTGCTCAGTCCCCTCCTGTACTCCCTGTTCACCCACGACTGCATGGCCAGGCACGACTCCAACACCATCATTAAGTTTGCTGACGACACAACAGTGGTAGGCCTGATCACCGACAACGACGAGACAGCCTGTAGGGAGGAGGTCAGAGATCTGGCCGGGTGGTGCCAGAATAACAACCTATCCCTCAACATAACCATGACTAAGGAGATGATTATGGACTACAGGAAAAGCAGAACTGAGCACGCCCCCGTTCTCATTGACGGGGCTGTAGTGGAGCAGGTTGAGAGCTTCAAATTCCTTGGTGTCCACATCAACAATAAACTAGATTGGTCCAAACACACCAAGCCAGTCGTGAAGAGGGCACAACAAAGCCTATTCCCCCTCAGGAAACTAAAAAGATTTGGCATGGGTCCTGAGATCCTCAAAAGGTTCTACAGCTGCAACATCGAGAGCATCCTGACCGATTGCATCACTGCCTGGTACGGCAATTGCTCGGCCTCCGACCGCAAGGCACTTCAGAGAGTAGTGCGTACGGCCCAGTACATTACTGGGGCAAAGCTGCCTGCCATACAGGACCTCTACACCAGGCGGTGTCAGAGGAAGGCCCTAAAAATTGTCAAAGACCCCAGCCACCCCAGTCACAGACTGTTCTCTCTACTACCGCATGGCAAGAGGAACCGGAGTGCCAAGTCTAGGACAAAAAGGCTTCTCAACAGTTTTTACTACAAAGCCATAAGACTCCTGAACAGGTAACCAAATGTTTACCAGGACTACTTGCATTGTGTAACCCCCCCCCCAACCCCTATTTTACGCTGCTGCTACTCTCTATTTATCTTATATGCATAGTCACTTTAACTATACATTTATATACATACTACCTCAATAAGCCTGACTAACAGGTGTCTGTATATAGCCTTGCTACTCTTTTTTCAAATGTCTTTTTACTGTTGTTTTATTTCTTTACTTACTTACACACACACACACACCTTTTTTTTTGCAACCTTGGTTAGAGCCTGTAAGTAAGCATTTCACTGTAAGTTTTACACCTGTTGTATTCGGCACACGTGACACATAAACTTTTATTTGATTTGATAAAGAGTTAAGCTAAGCACAGGCAAAATCATAGAGGAAACAACTCCCCAGTACTTAATTACAAGCATACCCATAACATGATGCAACACAATGTGTGTCGTTGAAGAAAATGTGTGTGTGTCAAACTGATATGCTGATTCATAGAGGGATTTGGATACTATGGAAAGTAGCTTATAGAAGACTCTCAGTATTCTTAATTCAAATAAAATGGTGTGTGGGCAGTTAGGGTGTCAATAAAGACTGCATAAACATGCCTATGGTAAGACTAATTGAATCGCCATGGTCCATTCCATTCCAGAGCTCTCCTATTCTCCTTAATCCAGGTATATAGTATGATGCAATACTTATACTCAACATTGGGCTATAGTAAATTAATGGTTTATATTGTAGCCTCCTGTCAGCATTGCCACAGTGTCATGCTAACCTGGCTAGCCTAGCCTCCTGTCAGCATTGCCACAGTGTCATGCTAACCTGGCTAGCCTAGCCTCCTGTCAGCATTGCCACAGTGTCATGATAAACTGGCTAGCCTAACGTAGCAGTATGTGAGCCAGGGATAGGGTGCTGACATCTAGTAAGGTGATAGTCGGTTAGCTGACATCCACATGTGTGCGCACACACACACACATACGCACACACACACAGACACACACACACGCATACATCAGCTGAAAAAGGTAATGCATTTACTGTTAAACCCGATGAGGAATGAGGAATGTACTGAGGGGATTTCACTGGCATGGCAGTGGGTTATCTCTCCTATGTGTGTCTGTTGGGCCCTTCCTCAGAGAATGGAAAGTAATAACCCATTACAGAGTCCTGATTGTTTGCATAAGATGGAATGGAACCACAGAGGCAATTTCCACCATGAAATCACTTGCCTAGATAATAGAAGTTATATGAGCTAATAAAAAATGACCTAAATTAAATGGCATTCAATGTATTTCTATGTACTTTCACTTATTGACGTATCAAATTGTTCTAGCCTAAAACTTACTAAAAGTATATACTATGTACTAACCATACTACATACAAAAAGCAGTAAAGAACAAATATCAACACCCTAGGCTCCTCCTCCATACTGTGAAGACGTCATCTAATGCACAATTGGGTTGTTTCCCGCCTTTGGTAAAGCCTGTCCTCTTACCTGATTATCAGCTGTTGTCAACGATAGTCTGAAATGACAATTCTCTTCCTCAATAGGGTGCAGCAAATTCCTACTCGATGAGAAGACGAAATTAGGATTACAGCCTGAAATACAAGCAGACTACATTTTCACAATTTTACACAGTAGAAAACTTTATATTTTCAAATACCAATTCAGAGTACTATTTCAATAAAAAGTATGGGTATTCAGACAGAACCATGGTATTAATAACAGACATGTCGTTCAAGATTGAAGTTGAAATTTGATGTCTATCCTTGTCCTGAGGACGTTGGGAAATACCTTCAACACCGGCTACTAGGGGCAATTACCCCACCTCTTATTATCATGAAGTAGGCTTGGGTTTTGCTAGAGCTTTATGAATGGGGTGGTGGATCAGAAGGTTATGTATTCAAACCCAGTTGTGGATAGTGGATTTTTATTTTAAGGTTTCAACCCTATCCCAAACATGAACCCTTACCTTAACCATTCAGAATGAGTGACTAAACGTCATGTTTTAACTCTATCCCAAACATGAACCCCTACCTTAACCATTCAGAATGAGTGACTAAACGTCCTGTTTTAACTCTATCCCAAACATGAACCCTTACCTTAACCATTCAGAATGAGTGACTAAACGTCATGTTTTAACTCTATCCCAAACATCAACCCTTACCTTAACCATTCAGAATGAGTGACTAAACGTCATGTTTTAACTCTATCCCAAACATGAACCCTTACCTTAACCATTCAGAATGAGTGACTAAACGTCATGTTTTAACTCTATCCCAAACATGAACCCTTACCTTAACCATTCAGAATGAGTGACTAAACGTCATGTTTTAACTCTATCCCAAACATGAACCCTTACCTTAACCATAAAGAATGAGTGACTAAACGTCATGTTTTAACTCTATCCCAAACATGAACCCTTACCGTAACCATTCAGAATGAGTGACTAAACGTCATGTTTTAACTCTATCCCAAACATGAACCCTTACCTTAACCATTCAGAATGAGTGACTAAACGTCATGTTTTAACTCTATCCCAAACATGAACCCTTACCTTAACCATTCAGAATGAGTGACTAAACGTCATGTTTTAACTCTATCCCAAACATGAACCCTTACCTTAACCATTCAGAATGAGTGACTAAACGTCATGTTTTAACTCTATCCCAAACATGAACCCTTACCTTAACCATTCAGAATGAGTGACTAAACGTCATGTTTTAACTCTATCCCAAACATGAACCCTTACCTTAACCATTCAGAATGAGTGACTAAACGTCATGTTTTAACTCTATCCCAAACATGAACCCTTACCTTAACCATTCAGAATGAGTGACTAAACGTCATGTTTTAACTCTATCCCAAACATGAACCCTTACCTTAACCATTCAGAATGAGTGACTAAACGTCATGTTTTAACTCTATCCCAAACATGAACCCTTACCTTAACCATTCAGAATGAGTGACTAAACGTCATGTTTTAACTCTATCCCAAACATGAACCCTTACCTTAACCATAAAGAATGAGTGACTAAACGTCATGTTTTAACTCTATCCCAAACATGAACCCTTACCGTAACCATTCAGAATGAGTGACTAAACGTCATGTTTTAACTCTATCCCAAACATGAACCCTTACCTTAACCATTCAGAATGAGTGACTAAACGTCATGTTTTAACTCTATCCCAAACATGAACCCTTACCTTAACCATTCAGAATGAGTGACTAAACGTCATGTTTTAACTCTATCCCAAACATGAACCCTTACCTTAACCATTCAGAATGAGTGACTAAACGTCATGTTTTAACTCTATCCCAAACATGAACCCTTACCTTAACCATTCAGAATGAGTGACTAAACGTCATGTTTTAACTCTATCCCAAACATGAACCCTTACCTTAACCATTCAGAATGAGTGACTAAACGTCATGTTTTAACTCTATCCCAAACATGAACCCTTACCTTAACCATTCAGAATGAGTGACTAAACGTCATGTTTTAACTCTATCCCAAACATGAACCCTTACCTTAACCATTCAGAATGAGTGACTAAACGTCATGTTTTAACTCTATCCCAAACATGAACCCTTACCTTAACCATTCAGAATGAGTGACTAAACGTCATGTTTTAACTCTATCCCAAACATGAACCCTTACCTTAACCATTCAGAATGAGTGACTAAACGTCATGTTTTAACTCTATCCCAAACATGAACCCTTACCTTAACCATTCAGAATGAGTGACTAAACGTCATGTTTTAACTCTATCCCAAACATGAACCCTTACCTTAACCATTCAGAATGAGTGACTAAACGTCATGTTTTAACTCTATCCCAAACATGAACCCTTACCTTAACCATTCAGAATGAGTGACTAAACGTCATGTTTTAACTCTATCCCAAACATGAACCCTTACCTTAACCATTCAGAATGAGTGACTAAACGTCATGTTTTAACTCTATCCCAAACATGAACCCTTACCTTAACCATTCAGAATGAGTGACTAAACGTCATGTTTTAACTCTATCCAAAACATGAACCCTTACCTTAACCATTCAGAATGAGTGACTAAACGTCATGTTTTAACTCTATCCCAAACATGAACCCTTACCTTAACCATTCAGAATGAGTGACTAAACGTCATGTTTTAACTCTATCCCAAACATGAACCCTTACCTTAACCATTCAGAATGAGTGACTAAACGTCATGTTTTAACTCTATCCCAAACATGAACCCTTACCTTAACCATTCAGAATGAGTGACTAAACGTCATGTTTTAACTCTATCCCAAACATGAACCCTTACCTTAACCATTCAGAATGAGTGACTAAACGTCATGTTTTAACTCTATCCCAAACATGAACCCGTACCTTAACCATTCAGAATGAGTGACTAAACGTCATGTTTTAACTCTATCCCAAACATCAACCCTTACCTTAACCATTCAGAATGAGTGACTAAACGTCATGCTTTAACTCTATCCCAAACATGAACCCTTACCTTAACCATTCAGAATGAGTGACTAAACGTCATGTTTTAACTCTATCCCAAACATGAACCCTTACCTTAACCATTCAGAATGAGTGACTAAACGTCATGTTTTAACTCTATCCCAAACATGAACACTTACATTAACCATTCAGAATGAGTGACTAAACGTCATGTTTTAACTCTATCCCAAACATGAACCCTTACCTTAACCATTCAGAATGAGTGACTAAACGTCATGTTTTAACTCTATCCCAAACATGAACCCTTACCTTAACCATTCAGAATGAGTGACTAAACGTCATGTTTTAACTCTATCCCAAACATGAACCCTTACCTTAACCATTCAGAATGAGTGACTAAACGTCATGTTTTAACTCTATCCCAATGTCACACCGTGATCTATTTTACACTGTCCTTGTGATTGTCTCCACCCCCCTCCAGGTGACCCCTATCTTCCCCATTATCCCCTGTGTATTTATACCTGTGATCTCTGTTTGTCCGTTGCCAGTTCGTCTTGTTTGTCAAGTCAACCAGCGTTTTTGTTATCAGCTCCTGCTTTTCCCAGTCTCTCTTTTTCTCACAGTGAGATGCTGGCCTTCAAGGCAGTTCCTCTGTCCAGTGTCTGTGATTTTGCCCATCTTAATATTTTATTTTTATTGGCCAGTCTGAGATATGGATTTTTCTATGCATGTCTGCCTAGAAGGCCAGCATCCCAGAGTCGCCTCTTCACTGTTGACGTTGAGACTCAATTTTTGTGGGTACTATTTCATGAATATGCCTTTTGAGGACTTGTGAAGTGCCTGTTTCTCCTGGTTTTGACCCTTGCCTGTCCTTACTGTGAGCCTGCCTGCCTGACCACTCTGCCTGCCCCTGACCCTGACCCTGCCTGCCGACCTGTACCTTTACCCCACCTATGGACTGTTGACCTCTGCCTGCCCCAACCATGAGCCTGCCTGCCGACCTGTACCTTTGCCCCACCTCTGGTTTACTGACCCTTGACCTGTCTATTTCCTGCCCCTGTTGGAATATTAAACCATTGTCATTTCGAGGTGTCTGCATCTGGGACCTACCTTGATTCCTGATACCTAAACCTTAACCCTTACCTTAACCATGACTAAACTAACCATGACTAAACTAACCATGACTAAACTAACCATGACTAAACTTCATGTTTGAACCCTATCCCAAACCTTAACCATTACCTTAACCATTACCTTAACCATTACCTCACTTCAGAATGAGTGCCTAAACTTATTCCTTCACTTCTAAATTTGACATTTGGAGAATGTGGATGAACGTCTAGTTCTTCAGTGAGACCTTGTTGACTAATAACCACCATCTGTGTACATTTTGATCTTTTACTACAATTTAAGATTCATTGCTATTTTTTAGATTTTGAAGATGTGTTTTTTTTTTGGGGGGGGGGGGGGGGGGGTGTATTTATTTATGCTTATATATATTCATCCCATTCATTTGTTCAAGACTTCTCAGATTCCCTGAAGAGTGTGAGGTCATCGTGAGGTAATCGTGCAACTTTCCTGTTACTTGGATCATATTACATGTTATGGATCCGGTCTGTCTGGGAATCGAACATGAATCAATAGCAGTGGCCCTGAAGGTGAACGTCATTAGACCTCCCAGTCTACCATCCATAGGACATAAATAACCGTGATTGATTAACACCCCAGACAGGAGCAATCACAATCGGATACAGTTGTATCAGACCTTACCAGACGGATAATTTAGGATCACATTTATTCACCATGAAAGAGCCAGCCTCTCGATCAGCTTTTCTCAAGTTGGCTAGTTTTAGTTAGACGTCATGTCACTGAGAAATATGTTAAACGTCCTTCTAACTGGGAGAAACATTTCACCTGATTGTTTAAACTGTTGCGTGTAAATACTGCTTGGGAAGAGACAGTTTTACAAGCCTATTGTTGCCATTTATAAAACATTGAGACTTTGGTGAGTTTGTGGGGTCATGAATCAGGACGACGACAGCGCGGTTGACATTGTGTGTGTGTGTGTGTGTGTGTGTGTGTGTGTGTGTGTGTGTGTGTGTGTGTGTGTGTGTGTGTGTGTGTGTGTGTGTGTGTGTGTGTGTGTGTGTGTGTGTGTGTGTGTGTGTGTGTGTGCGTGCATGCTACATGCGTGCGTGTGTTTGGAGGGTCACTAACTCAAACAGCAGTGCTGCCGGTGCCTGGTAAACACGCACTAATGGACACATGCTGAAATGATCACCTCTGTGTGTGTTTCTCTGGGATTAGTCATGTGTTTGTCCTCTGCAACACTTCACAGCAATGGAAACGCAGAATGAAGTCTTCAACCCCGTTTTGCATCTTAGCATCAAAGTTGTAATGGAATGCACTAATTGACAAACAAACTCCAAAAAATTCAGTCCTACATACATTTTACACACACACAGAAACACACACACACACACTCACAGAAACACACACTCACAGAAACACACACAAACTGCAGCTGACCCAGAAGAGAGCTACACATCTTGCTTTTTAGTGTAGTGTAGTCTCTCTTGGATTTTAGGAGAGACTGACTGCATCACTTCTTCTTTTTATAAGAAATATTAAGGTGTTGAAAATTCCAAATTGTTTACATAATCAACTTATACACAGCTCTGACACACACACACACACACTTACCCCACCAGGCATGCCACCATGGGTCTTTTCACAGTCCCCAAATTCATGAAAGCGTGTAGTATTGTACACTCAGTGTACAAAATATTAAGGACACCTGCTCTTCCATGGCATAGATGGCCAGGAGAATCCTGGCTATGATCCCTTATTGATGTCACCTGTTAAATCCACTTCAATCTGTGTAGATGAAGGTGAGGGCACAGGATAAAGAAGTATTTTTAAGCCTTGAGACATTTGAGACATGGATTGTTTATGTGTGGCATTCAGAGGGTACATGGGCAAGACAAAATATTGAAGTGTCTTAGAACAGGGTATGGTTGTCGGTGCCAGGCGCACCGGTTTGTGTCAAGAACTGCAACACTGATGGGTTTTTCATGCTCAGCCGTTTCCAGTGTGTTTCAAGAATGATCCACTACCCAAAAGACATTTAGCCAACTTGACACAACTGTGGGAAGCATTGGAGTCAATATGGGCCAGCATTCCTGTGGAACGCTTTTGACAACTTGTAAAGTCTATGCCCCGACAAATTGAGGCTGTTCTAAGGGGCAAAAGGGGGGTGCAACTCAATATTTGGAAGCTGTACTTCCAAAAACCGGATAAAGCAAAACCTCAGTGCACAACGCCCTTTTTGACCTATGCATTTTGTGTGTATGTATTGATATGTTGGCTGTATGTGCCGTTTTTCTGTCCTTCAGCTGTTCTTGTCTATTAATCTTCTGTATTATGTTGTTTTTTGTGTTTGTGTGAACCTCAGGAAGAGTAGCTGCTGCATTCACAACAGCTACTGGGCATCCTAATCAAATAAAAATACACACACACCTCTGACTACAATACTTAAACAGGCTCTCTGACCACTACTTGCCGGCCTGGTTTCTCACCAAGTGTACGACCCTAAGCACACAGCCAAGACAATGTAGGAGTGGCTTCGGGACAAGTCTCTGAATGTCCTTAAGTGGCCCAGCCAGATCCCAGACTTGAACCCGATTTAACATCTCCGGAGAGACCTGAAAATAGCTGTGCAGCGACACTCCCAATCCAACCTGACAGAGCTTGAGAGGATCTGCAGAGAATAATGGGAGAAACTCTCCAAATACAGGTGTGGCAAGCTTGTATCATCATACCCAAGAAGACTCGAGGCCTTAATCACTGACAAAGGTGCTTCAACAAAGTACTGAGAAAAGGGTATGAATACTTATATAAGTGTGCTATTGCATTTTTTATATGTATATACACTACCGTTCAAAAGTTTTGGGTTTTTGGGTCAAAAACATTTTCCCCCATTTATATAACATCAAATTGATCAGAAATACAGTGTAGACATTGTTAATATTGTAAATGACTATTGTAGCTGGAAACAGCTTATTTTTAATTGAATATCTACATAGGTGTACAGAGGCCCGTTATGAGCAACTGTCACTCCTAGAAACTGAAGATCTCGTATCCCAGAGTCGCCTCTTCACTGTTGACGTTGAGCCTCATGTTTTGTGGGTACTATTTAATGAATATGCCTTTTGAGGACTTGTGAAGTGTCTGTTTCTCAAACTAGACACCCTAACATACTTGTCCTCTTGCTCAGTTGTGCACCGGGGCCTCCCACTCCTCTTTCTATTCTGGTTAGAGACAGTTTGCGCTGTTTGGTGAAAGGAGTAGTACACAGCATTGTACGAGATCTTCAGTTTCTTAGCAATTTCTTGCATGGAATAGCCTTCATTTCTCAGAACAAGACCAGACTGACAAGTTTCAGAAGAAAGTTATTTGTTTCTGGCCATTATCAGCCTGTAATCGAACCCACAAATCCTGATGCTCCAGATACTCAACTAGTCTAAAGAAGGCCAGTTTTATTGCTTCTTTAATCAGAACACAGTTTAACTCTGCTAACATAATTGCAAAATGGTTTTCTAATGATCAATTATCCTTTTAAAATTATAAACTTGGATTAGCTAACACAACCTGCCATTGAAACACTGGAGTGATGGTTGCTGACAATGGGCCTCTGTACGCCTATATAGATATTCCATTTAAAATCAGCTGTTTCCAGCTACAATCGTCATTTACAACATTAACAATGTCTACACTGTATTTCTGATCAACTTGATGTTATTTTAATGTTTCTTTAAAAAACAAGGACATTTCTAAGTGACCCCAAAATTTTGAATGGTAGTGTACATCATTTATGGGTATTGTGTGTAGATTGATGAGGGGACAAAAACATTTCATCCATGTTATAATAAGGCTGTAACGTAACAAATGTGGAAAAGGTCAAGGGGTCTGAGTACTTTCCAAATTAACTGTAGCCTAGTTAATTTGATTTAGTTTAAATTTAAGTGTAAATGGTGCTGGAATAGTGGAGGCAATGCTCCTGTTGTCTTTGTGCTGACTTGCGGTAACTCTGTGATTCTAAATCAGTAGATGTTAAGTAAACTGTCGACAACATTAACTTGCTTGACCATGCTGCAGGTGATATAACTGTTTGTATACAATATTTGCTTTGGGGACTTCACTGGACAGATGCTGCTCTCCGGTTTTGTGATGAAACATTTCTGTGTGTGTAGTTGAATTTATTCCACCACTGTGTAACTGGTGTCTTTTTGTTGTCAGGGCCTTATTATATATCATGGTGGTGTATGAACAAATGGGTTATAGAGTAAACCACACAGTTATCACAACATAGGTTGCATTATGACCTTTTTGCTGGCATGACTTCCTCAGTGATTTTACCCACACGCCGCTACTGGTTCCACATTGCATTTATTATCTACAAAAAGGCAAGACGTGTTTTTAATTCTATTGCTACTCTACAAGCTTGTTAGCTAGTCTGGCCCAATTGCTTAACCATCTATAAGCACAAGCCAACCCCCCCCTCTATCCACTCTCTAAACCCTGAGCAAAAATGCTGCTCACAAACATGGCCAGTGTCTTAGTCTCTGTCTGGACGTAACTGGCCAGTTCCACTTGGTTAGAGAATTATATTAACATTCAATATGGAAGTGTTTCTGTTTATTTGAATTATTTATATGTTTAGTGTGTGTTAGTGGCAGATGGACACCACTGGACCACAGTTGTACCATATGAAACATGTAACTTTAGTTTACTCTCTGATTATTTACTCTCTCCCTCTCATCTCTCCCTTACTCTTCCTCTCTTTCTCTCTGCTCCCTCTCCCTCCCTCTCTCATCTCTCCCTCTGTCTTTCTCTCTTCTCTCTCTCGCTCCCTCTCCCTCCCTCTCTCATCTCTCCCTCTATCTTTCTCTCTCTCGCTCTCTGCTCCCTCTCCCTCCCTCTCTCATCTCTCCATCTGTCTGTCTTTCTCTCTTCTCTCTCTCGCTCTCTGCTCCCTCTCCCTCCCTCTCTCATCTCTCCCTGTCTTTTTCTCTCTCTCGCTCTCTGCTCCCTCTCCCTCCCTCTCGCATCTCTCTGTATTTACAACAGTGTTTGTTCTTCACTGGTTGCCCTTTTCTTGTGGCAACAGGTCACAAATCTTGCTGCTGTGATGGCACACTGTGGTATTTCACCCAGTAGATATGGGAGTGTATCAAAATTGGGTGTGTTTTTGAATTCTTTGTGGATCTGTGTAATCTGAGGGAAATATGTGTCTCTAATATGGTCATACATTTGGCAGGAGGATAGGAAGTGCAGCTCAGTTTCCACCTCATTTTGTGGGCAGTGTGCACATAGCCTGTCTTCTCTTGAGAGCCAGGTCTGCCTACGGAGGCCATTCTCAATAGCAAGGCTATGGTCACTGAGTTTGTACATAGTCACAGTGGTCAGGTATTCTGCCACTGTGTACTCTCTGTTTAGGGCCAAATAGCATTCTAGTTTGATCTGTTTTTTTGTTATTCCTTCCAATGTGTCAAGTAATGATTTTTTTGTTTTCTCATGATTTGGTTGGGTCTAACTGTGTTGCTGTCCTGGGACTGTGTTGAGTCTGTTTGTGACCAGAGCCCCAGGACCAGCTTGCTTAGGGGGTCTTCTCCAGGTTAATTTCTCTGTAGGTGATGGCTTTGTTATGGCAGGTTTGGGAATTGCTTCCTTTTAGGTGGTTGTAGAGTTTAATAGCTCCTTGGATAATTAGCGTGTATCGCTAATTTGATGTTCCTTTTGATGGCATAATAGGCCCTTCTTTCCTTGTCTCTCAGCTCGTTCACAGCTTTGTGGAAGGTACCTGTGGCGCTGATGTTTAGGCTGAGAGATGTATAGTTTTTTGTTTGCTCTAGGGCAATGGTGTCTAGATGGAATTTGTATTTGTGGTCCTGGCGACTGAACCTTTTTTGGAACACCATTATTTTTGTCTTACTGATATTTACTGTCAGGGCCCAAGTTCTGACAGAATCTGTGTAGAAGATCTAGGTGCTGCTGTAGGCCCTCCTTGGTTGGGGACAGAAGCACCAGATCATGAGTAGACATTTGATTTCAGATTCTAGTGAGGTGAGGGTGAGGCCTGGTGTTGCAGACTCTTCTAGTGCTCACGTCAATTAATTGATATATTTGTTGAAGAGGGCTTAAGCTGCATCCCTGTCACATCCCACGGCCCTGTGGAAAAAAATATGTTTTTTTTTGCCAATTTTAACCACACACTTGTCGTTTGTGTTCATGGATTTTATAATGTTGTATATTTTTCCCCCAACACCACTTTCCTCTCTCTCCCTCTGTCTTTCTCTCTGCTCCCTCTCATCACTCCCTCCTTCCCTCTATCTCCCTCCCCTCTCCATCTCTCTCTCTGTTTCGCCCTACCTCCCTTTTCCATGTTTCCCTCCCTCTCTCCCGCCTTCTCTCTCTCATCGCTCCCTTCCTCCCTCTACCTCCCTCCCTCCCCATCTCCCTCTCCCTCTTAGTTTCTCCCTACCTCCCTTCTCCATGTCTCACTCCCTCTCTCTCCCTCCTTCTCTCTCTCATCGCTCCCTTCATACCTCTACCACCCTCCCTCCCCATCTCTCTCTCCCTCTTAGTTTCTCCCTACCTCCCTTCTCCATGTCTCCCTCCCTCTCTCCCTCCTTCTCTCTCTCATCTCTCCCTTTCTACCTCTACCTCCCTCCCTTCCTCCCTTCCCCATGTCTCTCTCTCTTTCTCTTAGTTATTACTCCCTCTCTCTGACACAGGAAGCAGTTCCTATGGGTCACAGGAAAACAAGGGCGAACATCTCATCGAAGCTCCCGTCCAGTCTTCCTTGTCCCAATCCCAGGGAACCGTTGTTCATGGTGGTATTGTTATTCCCAGGAAACAGATCCCAGTTCCCACTCTTCTTGCTCTGATAGCAGCTGCTGGTCTTTACCATCCCTCCCATCTTCCACCACTGGTTCTGATAACAACCCGTCAACAATGACTTGACTGCATGGGATTATAGTCTAGTAGTAGTAGAATTGCTCAGTGGTTTAACAGAGAAGATATAGATATGTAGGCCTGTGTACATGTCTTTTTCTGTAATTACATATATAAAGGTCTTCTTTTACTGCTTCTGATTAAAATCCTATCCACTATATCAAAGCTTGACTGGATAGGACTCGTTTCACAGTGGACACAAAAGACATGTAGACCAATTTACGTTTCTTTTTCGATATCCTCTTTGTGATTTCGGTTAGAACAAACATGTTATAGAACAAGTGCTGTGTCATTTCGTTTGGTTGTAAAGTAAACAGAACAGTTTCTCTCAAGAAGTCGATAGGGAATATGCTGTATCTGTGCCCGTGCCAATGCGCCGCCCGTGCGCGTAATTACAGATACATTTTCGTCAAACCTGTTATTAGAGTAAGGGAATGGGATGACTGCAGGCTACATTAACCGCTGCCAGGGGAGTTACGTTACAACCCCTGAGCGCAGCTGATTCTGCTCGCCCTGGACATGTGTAGACAAAGAAGACCAAGAATAATATAATGGTAGGTTTAAATCCTATCAACTCAATGTATGGATGTGTTTAATCGGTAGCATATAATGATAGGTTTAACGCGTAGCCAATCAGCTCAATGTATGGATGTGTTTAATCAGTAGCCCATAGTAGTTAAACATAACAGGTTCATACTTTATCTTCATTATAAAGAACAAATGGTTCGACAATTCACCGCAGATAACATACACCAGCGATTAATGTATTGATGCGTTCAACCTCCTGTTATCCTGTGTCCGCGTGAGGGCGCAGTGATACCGACTCTTTGATCATTCTATGCGGTTATCTCAATGCCCCCAGACAATAGTGAGAGTTGAGTTCAGCTCCAGCATTGAGTAGTGTGCCAAGCCATCGTGACTTTCCTAATAACAAGACAGTATAAACCGTTCTTCTACATCTGCATTGCTTGCTGTTTGGGGTTTTAGACTGTGTAAACACATTGTGACATCGGCTGATGCAAAAATGGCTTTATAAATACATTTAATTGATTGAGTATAAGACATGATATGATTATCTTTAAACAAATAGCAGGCCTACTTCCATCAAAACGCTATGTTAAAGGTTGCTGGGTAACAAACCATTGTCATATATTAGTGGAGCCTTTATGCATAATATAAAGTCTATATCCTATGCATTTGTCCACAATTTTCCCCGAACAGTTTCTGAAAAGGGAAAGAAATTCGCCATAACGGAGGCTCAGGGATGATAATATAATATCTATTCTTTGGAGGGGTAATGGAGCCCGTCGCAGGCTATATGAGGGTTTCCACTAGTTACCACAACCACAAATTTATAAAAATGAAATGTGCTTTTTTTGTATTCATTTAAGGTTAGGGTTAGGTATACGGATAGAAGTGTGTTTAAAGTAAGGGTTCATGTTAGGCCTAGGTTTAAAATCACATTTTAAGAAGATACATTTTTGAAATTGCGGGGTTTACGACTTTGTGGCAGTGGTAACTAGTGACGACCCTATAGGAGCCGACACAGCCAGCCCGTCGGCCTCACGCCGCAGCGCTGCAGTCTACCACACTCACCACGCCCCTAAGTGGGTGGAGTCTTCCCTCCAACTCAGAGAGGTTTGAGGGACGGCTATAACACTCCATAGCCCAGCACAATGCGTTTCAGAGATCTGTCTGTGCGACACAAGAGTAGATGTGTGCTCCTAATCTAGTTTATCACTGAACTGCGAGAGAGAGAGATTCAACAAAACACGACTCACACCACAACATCAGTCAACGCGAGGTGAGCATCTTTCAATATTTGGGTGAAAGTGTCGCTTACATTATTTGACTCCGGGTTTTTCTCTATATATTGACTCTAAAATGGTCATCCTTAATTTTAAAACGAATTGAATTGTTATGTGACTTTAACATAGATATGTGTTTTAATAGTTATTATAATTGCCCACTGTGGTATTATTGTGTGAATAATGCCAAGAAGAGTGGAAAACTGACTTTCCACACATTTTACGCGCACTGGCCTCTGTGCTTTCCAATGGATCTGTAAGACTTTTAGGACTGACTGTAGAATGTTGTGCATAAGGTGTTAGGTATCTGGTCTTTTCGATAGGAACTTTATGTCGGTGTGTGTCTTATTCCATTGTGTCTAAACTATCCCTCTTTGCAGGATTTCCAAGTGTGGGATAAAATGCCGGCGATTATAGGTAAAAATTCCGAAATGGAGTTCGACTCTCTACAACCCTGCTTCTACCCGGGCGAGGATGACTTCTATTTCTGCGGTCCCGACTCTGCGCCACCCGGAGAGGACATCTGGAAGAAATTCGAGTTGCTGCCCACGCCGCCCCTCTCCCCGAGCCGAGCGGCGCTACCGGGGGAGCTGGCCTTCGCGTCCGGGGGAGACAGAGGCGACTCGGAAGCAGGTCCCATGGGTTTTGGATTAGGCGACCCGCTGGGCTGCGACTGGGCTTCAGAGCTCCTGTTCCTGCCCGAAGACGATATTTGGGGCGCGTCGGACGGAGACCTGTTCGGCGGCTGCTCCGCTTTGGATAGTAACCCCAACTCCATTATCATTCAGGACTGTATGTGGAGCGGCTTCTCGGCCAGGGAAAAGCTGCAGAGGGTGGTCACAGAAAAGCTAGGCAAAGCCATCTCCACCGCGGCTGCCTGTGGAGTTAGTAAAAATGTCACTACCGCCGCGGCCATCACAACCAAGGCGCCGGAGCTGAGTGTGGACCCCACGATAGTCTTCCCTTTCCCCATCAACAAAAGAAACGGTAGCAGCAGCAGCAGATGTCCACCTGGGACGGGCCCCGCCATTACTGCCCACTGTAGCGCAGAGGAAACTCCGAGCGACTCCGGTAAGCAGATACCTTTGGCGAGGATGAATGCGCACAATAGCTTTTGTTTTGGTTACAGTGCCCACAGTACAACAGCAGATACCCTAATAACACAATACTCATCCACATACCCTGTTTTATTTTGTTGAATTGACGTCATTCCGCTACGTTATTGTTATTGTTATTATTATTAGGCTAGTGCTAATTGGGGTGATTGAAAGTTCATATGACAGCACAGAATCGGATTACGTAGTTACGTTCCACATGCCGGCAGTAAATGGTGGCAGTGCGTGAGAGGGTTTATGTAATAGGCAGGCGCTTCATCCGGCAGATAGCTGTAACATTGGAGGATTGTGTGTATTACTGATTTAGACCCAGTCGGCATCTAACAAAAAGACACCGAACAACTAAACATGCGGGTTGTAAAGGGCGATGTAGGCGCTACTTGACGCCTCCGCGCAGGTAGACGTACAGAAGTAAACGGATTTATTGATGAGGTTCGTTGGAGGCTATGATTAAGCACTTTACGCAATGATTTGGAAATACCTAGGGCTCCATAGGTGTGGAATTGCTTAGGCCTATTCAATGTTCAACCCGGGTAAACTAGACGTCATTTTGTAAAATGCCATTTATAGCGACTATTGTGTTCGGTGTTGAGGATGTGTGTGGGTGTGGTTTGTGAAGGGGGTCGGTCGATAACAACAAAGTGGACAATAAAACCTTTGTAATACCAGGATAATAGGTTCTTCGAACATTCTTAAATGGTCCAACTTCGTTGAGCATACATGTATCGTTTGGCAACTACCATGGAAGTCTGGTAGGCCAACGAAAAACACACGTGAGTCTTTACTATAGTTCTTTGTGGCGCGTCTGTGAAACGGTAGTAAAAAAAGAGAGAGAGAGACTTCCAACTTGGCAGCGCCGCCTCGAGGCTCGAGCTATAGTGCTTTGCCAAAACACACCCCCTTTGACCGGACCGCGGGGAAAGAAAGAGAGCTGGAGAGAAGAGGAGGGGGAGAGCCCATTTTCTTTAGGGGCTGACAGCTTTGAACAGGCGCTCCCATCTCGACAGCTGTCTCTCTGGCGCCGCTCCACCGCCTCCCCCCGCTGCCCCGCCAGCCTGGAGATAGAAAAAACATTTGCTAGGGCCTCTTCTGACGCTGGCAGTGTTAAGTCGCGTCTCTCTCTCTTTTATCCGAGCTTACCTCACCATAAAATAGAGTAGTAGACACACCGCATGCTTGAAAGGCAGATACAGACGGTGTCTATAGATACCATCAGATATCCTCTCCATGTTAAATACCTATAGGCACATAATAGGCATTTGGCCCCCAATATCAGATAGAGGAATGGCTCAATAATCAAATTCTGACACATAAAACACTTATTAGATAGCCTACAGTATTATTATAGCCTTCAGTATGATAGCTTGCAGTATGATAGCCTTCAGTATGATAGCTTGCAGTATGATAGCTTGCAGTATGTTAGCCTTCAGTATGATAGCCTTCAGTATGATAGCCTTCAGTATGATAGCCTTCAGTATGATAGCTTGCAGTATGATAGCTTGCAGTATGATAGCCTTCAGTATGATAGCCTTCAGTATGATAGCTTGCAGTATGATAGCCTTCAGTATGATAGCCTTCAGTATGATAGCCTTCAGTATGATAGCTTGCAGTATGATAGCCTTCAGTATGATAGCCTTCAGTATGATAGCTTGCAGTATGATAGCCTTCAGTATGATAGCCTTCAGTATGATAGCTTGCAGTATGATAGCCTTCAGTATGATAGCCTTCAGTATTTTTTTATTTTACTAGGCAAGTCAGTTAAGAACAAATTCTTATTTTCAATGACGGCCTGGGAACAGTGGGTTAACTGCCTGTTCAGGGGCAGAACAACAGATTTGTACCTTGTCAGCTCGGGGGTTTGAACTTGCAACCTTCCGGTTACTAGTCCAACGCTCTAACCACTAGGCTACCCTGCCGCCCTACTTGGAAGCCAAAGGCACCTGTGACATGTGTATCTGTGACACCAATGAAGGATACATGTCAATAGTTTAAAGTGGCTCCCTCGCTTCACCCTCTCGTCTTCATCTGCACTGATCTTTTGGAAAACCAGGTGTTGGCTTTCACCAGACCAGCTCTTTCACATCATTGCAGGATGAGGAAAGGAGATGAGGAGAGGATGCCACTTTATACTATTGACATCTACCCCTAGAGATAGACTCACTAGTACCACCTACACCCTTTCCCCCTGAGCCAAATATCATATTGCCCAGACTGTCTCAGCTTCACATGTGGTCTGTCTAGAGAGAGAGTGGGAGAAAATAGGAGAGAGAAAGGAGGAGAGGGGAGAGGGAGGGAAAAGAGGAGAGAGGGGGGAAATGAGGAGGAGAGGGGAACAGAGGAGGAGAGGCCAGACATCCCCATAACCACCCAGCTGAGAACCTGTGGTGTGGTTGTGTTTTGATTCCCGTGCCAACTTCTCAGTGTGAGAGAGAGAGAGAGAGACTGTCTTCCTTCTCAGTGTGTGTGAGAGAGAGAGAGAGAGACTGTCTTCCTTCTCAGTGTGTGTGAGAGAGAGAGACTGTCTCCCTATCTCCCTTCTCAGTGTGTGTGTGTGTGAGAGAGAGACTGTCTCCCTATCTCCCTTCTCAGTGTGTGTGTGAGAGAGAGAGAGAGACTGTCTTCCTTCTCAGTGTGTGTGTGAGAGAGAGAGACTGTCTCCCTTCTCAGTGTGTGTGTGAGAGAGAGAGACTGCCTCCCGAGGGTTTGGCCGTGAGAAGTGGGTTACAGTAAGCTGTAAAATGCCTCACTGCTTTATGAACGACTGAGCTGATAATGATAGCTGTTTTCACAAAGGCATTTTAACTGGGGCTGCTGGCCTCAATCACCTGCCGCCTCACGATCCACCACTTCCTCTTCTTACAGCTTCAAAGAGGCCTGCGCATTATTATTTCTATTACATGATAAGTCTTCTGATAAGTCACGGCTGTAATGTCTTGGCTCAGGTGTACTAAAGATAAAGAAGCCGGTAAATATTGAAAAGGGTCAAATTACTTTTTTTGAAACACCTCAAGATAAAACTGATCAGGAATATGACTGTTAAATGCTTTGCATATCTCGTTTCATCATCACTAACTGCCTAACTGGGGATGTCAGAACCTTTTCAAGAGAGAGTGAACAGGGACACAACTCAAACATTCAAACTGTAGACGATAAAGATGAGCAGGAATAGCCTGAAAAACTAGAAAGAATCCAGCTGGTCTACAAGATGAAGCATGTAAAAAGCCTGTGGGCCAGATTAGTGACTGACAGTCAGCAATAAGAGAGTTGAGCAATGCTCTCACTTTTCCCACACACACACACACACACACACACACACACACACACACACACACACGAGCCCATCTCATATGTAGATACTCTATTCTATACTATCTGTTGCATCTTAGCCTATGCCGCTCTGACACTGCTCATCCATATATTTATATATTCTTATTCCATTCCTTTACACAGGTAGAATTGTTAGATATCATTTGTTAGATATTGCTGCACTGTCGGAACTAGAAGCACAAGCATTTCGCTACACTCACATCTGCTAACCATGTGTATGTGACCAATTAATTGGATTTGACCTGTCACCTGTGAGCACACATAGGTGACATAGTTCCCGCAGTTGACTAGTCAGAACGATTAACCAACTCACACTTCTTGTTTCCTTTCCCAGAAGAAGATGATGACGACGAAGATGAGGAGGAAGATGAGGAGGAGGAAGATGACGACTCAGACGGCGAAGAGATCGATGTGGTCACAGTGGAGAAGCGGCGTGGCTTGTCGCCAATGGCGACTGGCACGGTCACCATCTCGGTGCGGTCGAAGACGGGCACCACTTCTGGGGCTGTGGTCTCATCTGGTGTCGTGAGCCGATTCGTCAGCAGCCGGGGGTCTGCGGGGTCAAACTGTCATGGGCAGGAGTTGATCCTCAAGCGGAGCTCGGTCCACCAGCAGCAACACAACTACGCCGCTCCCTCGCCGTACGCCTCTGACGACGACCACGCGCCCCCCTCCAAGAAACACAAGTCATCTAACGCTCCTCGTCAATACTCCCGTGCCACCTCTTCATCATCATCATCGCCATCATCCTCGACATTCTGCGGCTCCCTGACTGTGCCATCCTCAACTATGCCGGGTTCTAGATCCAAACGCCACGCCAGCGGTGCCAGTAGCCCACGCGGCGGCTCCTCCGGTAACTCCGACTCCGAAGACTCCGAACGGCGGCGAAATCACAATATCCTGGAACGCCAGCGGCGCAACGACCTGCGCTCAAGTTTCCTCACGCTCCGCGATCATGTGCCCGAACTGGCGAGGAACGAGAAGGCGGCCAAGGTGCTGATCTTGAAGAAAGCGGCGGAGTATGTGTCGTCGCTGGAGACGGATGAACTGCGGCTGACTCAGGAGAAGGACAGGCTGCAGGCACGGAGGCACCAGCTAATGAAGCGACTCGAGCAGGCCAGGACTTGCTAAGACTTTTTAGTGGCACATGACGCACACACACACACACACACAGAGACATAGACACACACATATATAAAAAATGCTTTTCTTAAAACTGCATTGTTGGTTAAGGGCTTGTAAGTAAGCATTTCACTGTAAGGTTGTATTCGGCGCATGTAACAAATAAAATTTGATTTGATATATTTGATATATACACACGGACATAGACACATAGACACACACACACACACACATATATATATACACTCAGACACACCCAGATGACCCCCCTCCCCCTCGCTTTGTCTCAACTTATATATATGTATACACACACACACACACACACACACGTGAGCGACAAATGACGGGGTGGACGGGACATTCACTGACGCCACTTTTTTGCACATTTGTTGACGTTAAGAATGTTTAGGGTTCTACGTTTTTCAATCCGGTCACATTGAGAAGAAGGAAAGAAGAGAATAGAAGGAGGGAGGAGAAGGGATGAAGAGAGGGAGCACGCTCCTCTTGGTCCTCTCTCTATTTCTTGTTGTACTCAATGTGACACTTATAGCCCTAACCCAAACCAGGTGACTTTCAAAGGGGTCTTGTTCATGAGGGCACATCGTGGCAAAATGTTTTGCAACGGAAAGTGAAAATAAGCATTTCTCAATGGACACGATCAGGTATTCCCTCTCTGTTTCATTCCATTTTGCTCCATTGTGTGCCTAATGAATACACACTGGGCATAGCGTCAGAGTTGGTTGGAGAGTTCAAAGTTCACACTTAGTAGCAGAAAATGCTTTCTACGCCTTCACAGCTGCAAACAGAAGACTCCTGTACACCAGGAAACCGCGGTATAATGTGCACCTTGCTAGCCGACACTTTTGTAAATAACAGTACTGTAAATAACAGACAAATACACTCAGAATCTGCCTTGTTTTATATACATTTTTATCTTTGAGTTTTTATACATTTTATGTCCAAAAGCTGCCAATAACTAGACTGGAAACTTTATTAAAAAATACTGCAATGCCTCGAGGGCAACGAAACTTTGTAATATAAAATGTCCCCCCCCTGCTTTGTATTGTACCATGATTCCAATACATACTACATTTGATAGTTATATTTTCGTACGGAAAATTAGTTCTCGGTAGATATCTCTTTATCTCTTCCTTCTTTTCTTCCTCTCTCTCTCTGTTCTACCACCTTTTCTTCCTCTCTCTATCTCTGTTCTACCACCTTTTCTTCCTCTCTCTATCTCTGTTCTACCACCTTTTCTTCCTCTCTCTCTCTGTTCTACCACCTTTTCTTCCTCTCTCTATCTCTGTTCTACCACCTTTTCTTCCTCTCTCTATCTCTGTTCTACCACCTTTTCTTCTTCTCTCTCTCTCTGTTCTACCACCTTTTCTTCCTCTCTATCTCTGTTCTACCACCTTTTCTTCTTCTCTCTCTCTCTGTTCTACCACCTTTTCTTCCTCTCTATCTCTGTTCTACCACCTTTTCTTCCTCTCTCTATCTCTGTTCTACCACCTTTTCTTCCTCTATCTCTGTTCTACCACCTTTTCTTCCTCTCTATCTCTGTTCTACCACCTTTTCTTCCTCTCTCTCTCTGTTCTACCACCTTTTCTTCCTCTCTCTATCTCTGTTCTACCACCTTTTCTTCCTCTCTCTATCTCTGTTCTACCACCTTTTCTTCCTCTCTCTCTCTGTTCTACCACCTTTTCCTTTCTCTTTATTTCTCCCCATTTGTTTAAGTATTTGTAACTGTCGGGTGCATAGACCTTTCTGGGTGAACGGATATAAGATGTTTGTTTTTTCTTCATTCATATAATTGACATGTAGTGCTCCAACTCAGCACTTTGAAATACCTCATTTTGACAAATAAATAGACATTGAAAATAAACACCTCTGTGTGTGGACCTGAGTCATTCGTCGCCACTGATACTGTGAACTACACATCAGTGGAAGTATTTAAATATCTCTGTCTTTTTGTATGTCTCTCTTTCTGACTCACTCACTCACTTTAAATTCAAGAAGCTTTATTGTTATGAAAAATGTGAGAAGTAACATTTCCAAAGCACTGTGTACTGTTTCTCTCCATTTGTCTGTCTGAGTAGGGGTTGTATCATTAAAGGTCAATTCCACCACTTTTCAACCTCAGTTTCATTATCTCCAGCACAATACCAGTGTCAACATATGTGAAAACAACGCATTTCTACATTTTGTAGAAAGAAATATAAAGAAATGAAAGAATTTGAAAAACAATTATTTTTTTCAACTATGAGATACGCTGGGACATGGGGAGCAAGACAATACCCTCCCTCGAGCTAGAAACTAGTTGTAGAAAATACCCTCCCTCGAGCTAGAAACTAGTAGTAGAAAATACCCTCCCTCTAGAAACTAGTTGTAGAAAATACCCTCCCTAGCTAGAAACTAGTTGTAGAAAATACCCTCCGTCGAGCTAGAAACTAGTTGTAGAAAATACCCTCCCTAGCCTGAAACTAGTTGTAGAAAATACCCTCCCTAGCTAGAAACTAGTTGTAGAAAATACCCTCCCTCGAGCTAGAAACTAGTTGTAGAAAATACCCTCCCTAGCTAGAAACTAGTTGTAGAAAATACCCTCCCTAGCTAGAAACTAGTTGTAGAAAATACCCTCCCTCGAGCTAGAAACTAGTTGTAGAAAATACCCTCCCTAGCTAGAAACTAGTTGTAGAAAATACCCTCCCTCGAGCTAGAAACTAGTTGTAGAAAATACCCTCCCTCGAGCTAGAAACTAGTTGTAGAAAATACCCTCCCTAGCTAGAAACTAGTTGTAGAAAATACCCTCCCTAGCTAGAAACTAGTTGTAGAAAATACCCTCCCTCGAGCTAGAAACTAGTTGTAGAAAATACCCTCCCTCGAGCTAAAAACTAGTTGTAGGTTTTGAAAATCACTGTTTTTCTTACTTTTAATCCTACCCTGTGATGTCACAGAGAAGCATTTTTTTAGGACTTTTCTTCTTCTCTTTTAAAAACACAGATCATAGAAACGCCTAGTTTTCACGTGCGGACACTGGTATGGTGCGGGAAAATGGGTGGAATTGCCCTTTAAGAGCCCCATCAAGCTCCTATCTTACCATCTCTGTTTATTTGACTGTCCTGACAGACTAGTGTCTGTCTCTCAAAGGGAAAAGAGCTGAGTCCTTAGAATCCATTGCCTCAGCAATCTATATAAATCTCACCACAACCACTCGCACACACACTTCAAGTGGATATGAACACGCACACACACTCTGCTCTTCCAAAATCTTTTGCCACCGTTGCCATGGAAACTGGCGCAGCTGCGGAGTGGCAGGCAGCGAGCGTGAGTGAGTGTTTTGATTTATTTGTGTGTGTTCGGTGTACATGTGTGTATTTCTCTGTTTTAGTGTGTGCATGTGATTTCTGTGTCCCTGCTCATGTGTGGCCTGTCTACTGATCTCTCTTCCCTCCTCTTCACTATAATACCAGAGCAACGCTGTATACTATTTACAAACATCAACCACATGGCTCTCATCCCCTTCTCTTTCCTCCCCCTTCCCCACCCTCTTCTCTCGCCCATCCCTCCTCTCTCCACACTCTACTTCAGCCAGCCATGTGTCACACACACACACACACACACACTTCTCTCTGGAGTCTAGTCAACACCCTTTCTCTCTGGAGTCTGGTCAACACCCTTTCTCTCTGGAGTCTGGTCAACACCCTTTCTCTCTGGAGTCTAGTCAACTCCCTTTCTCTCTGGAGTCTAGTCAACTCCCTTTCTCTTTGGAGTCTGGTCAACACCCTTTCTCTCTGGAGTCTAGTCAACACCCCTTCTCTCTGGAGTCTAGTCAACACCCTTTCTCTCTGGAGTCTAGTCAACACCCTTTCTCTCTTGAGTCTAGTCAACACCCTTTCTCTCTGGTAACTGGTCAACACCCTTTCTCTCTGGAGTCTGGTCAACACCCTTTCTCTCTGGAGTCTGGTCAACACCCTTTCTCTCTGGAGTCTAGTCAACACCCTTTCTGTCTTGAGTCTGGTCAACACCCTTTCTCTCTGGAGTCTGGTCAACACCCTTTCTCTCTGGAGTCTGGTCAACACCCTTTCTCTCTGGAGTCTAGTCAATACCCTTTCTCTCTGGAGTCTGGTCAACACCCTTTCTCTCTGGAGTCTGGTCAACACCCTTTCTCTCTGGAGTCTGGTCAACACCCTTTCTCTCTGGAATCTGGTCAACACCCTTTCTCTCTGGAGTCTGGTCAACACCCTTTCTCTCTGGAGTCTGGTCAACACCCTTTCTCTCTGGAATTTTGAGGGCCACTGTCATAAAAAATACATAGCCTACATTGTATATTTATTTATGTCTTTGTGCCCGCTCTCTGTGTCAAGTTATCCCTATTTGACTAGGAACTGAATGTTCTTGTTGAATTCCTGAAAAGAGAGTGCAGTATGGGGACAAATGATAAATTAGTTTAGGATTCCACCATGTTTGGATTGAGACACCTGGAGTGGGGGTGGGGGGGTGTCTTACTGTCTGGTGGATTACATAACAGGGGTCTGGTGTCTTTGTATGTGTGTGATCTCAGGGAGTCATCCCCTACCATCTGCTAATGGTTTATATCTTATCCTGCCTGTTTATAAGGGTTAAGGGTTAGGGTTAAGGGTTAGGCCTGGCTGGGTTGATATCTTATCCTGCATGGTTATAAGGGTTAAGGGTTAGGGTTAAGGGTTAGACCTGGCTGGGTTTATATCTTATCCTGCATGGTTATAAGGGTTAGGGTTAGGGTTAAGGGTTAGGGTTAAGGGTTAGACCTGGCTGGGTTTATATCTTATCCTGCATGGTAAGGAGGGTTAGGGTTAAGGGTTAGGCCTGGCTGGGTTGATATCTTATCCTGCATGGTTATAAGGGTTAGGGTTAGGGTTAAGGGTTAGGGTTAAGGATTAGACCTGGCTGGGTTGATATCTTATCCTGCCTGGTTATGGGTGAAAACAACCTTTTTGGGCAATAAACACATACAATTTTATGAGACTGTATGGATTCTGAAAAACAATTATTACAGTTGAGAATTCAAATGGTTTAATTCAACTGGTATACATGTCCTAATATGTTATGCACACACACACACACACACACACACACACACACACACACACACACACACACACACACACACACACACACACACACACACACACACACACACACACACACACACACACACACACACACACACACACACACACACACACACACACACACACTGTACCCTCACACTTGTGTTACAGTAAAGCTGCTCTTCTTCCTGACATGAGGTTAATTGTTTATGTTGTGAAGTTGAAGTCCCTGGCCAGCAGTCTCCTGCATTAAGCAGACATATGGCCTGGGCTTCTCCCTGATTAATACACATTATCCCCCTCCCTGTCTGTCTGCCTGCCTGTCTCGCTCTCTTTGTAAGCCTGCCTGCCTGCCTGGAACATCTACATTTTAAAAAGTCTAATAATTCCATGTGATATAGTACACCTTCACAATAAATCCATTATTTATTATAGACAGGTCTAAGAAGCATGATATGAAACATGATTTGAAGAAAATGTAGTCTATTTCAGATGAACGGAACAACATACTCTGAGTTGTCCTTATGTTAGCCAAATGGCTGTGGGCTACACTAGTTCATTTAGCAGACAAGATTTGCTTAGAATTCCCTGGCATTATTTTATAGTATGAAGAATACAATTTAACAAAGCTGAATAAAATAGAAAGGATATTTTCTCCAAATTATTTGAGGGAGTGCGCACGGCTATTCTGTGTTGAGCGGTTAACCAAGAAATAGGTATTCCTATATGCTTCATTTAGAGTTATTAATGTATCTTTAGTTGTTCTACAAATGTTTGGGCTATATGTTTAGATGCATTGTAAGGCTGCAGGACGCAACTCTAATGATGATTTGAAAAAAGTTGCTTGAAAAGCATGAGCTCTGCTTTGTGTTTTTGCGTAGGCAATACACACTATATCAGTCACTCATTCACAATTTGACAAGCACTTGATAATGTCTAGAATGTCACAGCGGCATCCCCTTTGTGTGGCCGTAATGCACCCTAAAAGAAATCCATGCCTTTTCCGGTCATTGGCCTTTGTGCTCTTCTCCCTGAGTGCTGAGCGCTCCATCACATGACCGGGTCTTTCTCACAGGCTACAAGTGAAGACGGGCACATCGGGGATGCAACTGCTAAACTATTAGGCTATTTCTTCACATTATAAGCGCAGCACTGCCCACATGGTAGTAGGCTATTAGCGTGAATGTTCCATTAGAGGAAAACAGCATTATCAAAAGTGACCGCAAATGCAATTATGCATGTAATGCTTGTATTATAAAGGTGCATTTTCATGGTGAAAATGATCTTCCCCAAACTTGATACTCACGCGGCGCTTATTATGTATGCCAGTTAGGCTCTACACCTCTTGTAAAGTGGATTAATGTGCTTCATTGTAAGACGTTATTTGACCACTTTAGTTGTGATACAAACACTAATATATAACTAATATTAAACATATAGGCCTATGGGCTAGACTACACGAGGTGTGCGACTATGATTAAAAAAGTTGCAAAAAAAAGCCATTGTTTCTTATGCTGGGCACAAGTGATAACATATTAGTCACAAGTGATAGGGTAATATTGTCACCCATCAGACTATTAATCTTCTCTTTACATATACTAAATAATATATGTGTGAAATTTGGTTTGATTTAGAATGGACAATTGGACAATTATCATGCACCTGTCTCGAAACAGGGGCAGTGGAAAAAATGCACTTATATAGCGAATGGAGGACGCTTTTCCCCGTGGTTTGTTTTCATGCCAGCCAGCTATACACCTGTTGTAAATATAAGCAATGTGCTTAATATTAGGAAAGTTGAGAAATAAATATAGTAGGACTAGCCTATAGAAAGCTGATGGGGTGCTCCTCTTTTTAGTAGAGGCCATCAATCTGTTTTCTTGCGCAATTGCATAGACTATTGAAATGTTTCACAACATGAGCTCATGGGCTCTCATGAAGTGTTTGATTAGATTTTTGAATACATTTGAGTGGATGTCAGAGTGATTAAAGGGACAATAGAGTGCTGAGTGCCAGACAGTTAGCAAGTTTAGTAGGCTACTAAGGACCATCAGCAGCATCAGAGCTTGGAGAAGTTTAATTACTGTGACTAAACGATGCATGAAAACACACACAGCGTGCCAGGGTAGTTACTTTGCATGTGTATGTGTCTCACAGGTCCATTTGATACCATTACAACTAGCACCACTGACAACACTGTTTATGTAACCGCTGTGAAATGGCTAGCTAGTTAGCGGTGTGTGCGCTAATAGCGTTTCAATTGGTGACGTCACTCACTCTGATACCTTGAAGTAGCTGTTCAAAGGGCCGGGACTTTTGTGGAGCAATAGGTAACGATGCTTCGGGAGGCAGTTGTTGATGTGTGCAGAGGGTCCCTAGTTCAAGCCCAGGTAGGGGTGAGAAGAGGGACAGATGGAGAACTGTTACATCACTGCTATTGTACTGGAGAGACATGCAATCTGTATACAGCATGTTAACTGTATACAGTATGTTAACTGTATACAGCATGTTAACTGTATTCAGTATGTTAACTGTATTCAGTATGTTAACTGTATTCAGTATGCTAACTGTATACAGTATGTTAACTGTATACAGCATGTTAACTGTATATAGCGTGTTAACTGTATACAGCATGTTAACTGTATTCAGCATGTTAACTGTATACAGTATGTTAACTGTATTCAGTATGTTAACTGTATTCAGTATGCTAACTGTATACAGTATGTTAACTGTATACAGCATGTAAACTGTATATAGCGTGTTAACTGTATTCAGTATGTTAACTGTATTCAGTATGTTAACTGTATTCAGTATGCTAACTGTATACAGTATGTTAACTGTATACAGCATGTTAACTGTATATAGCGTGTTAACTGTATACAGCATGTTAACTGTATTCAGCATGTTAACTGTATACAGTATGTTAACTGTATTCAGTATGTTAACTGTATTCAGTATGCTAACTGTATACAGTATGTTAACTGAATACAGCATGTAAACTGTATATAGCGTGTTAACTGTATACAGTATGTTAACTGTATATAGTGTGTTAACTGTATACAGTATGTTAACTGTATACAGTATGTTAACTGTATACAGCATGTTAACTGTATATAGCGTGTTAACTGTATACAGTATGCTAACTGTATACAGTATGTTAACTGTATACAGTATGTTAACTGTATACAGCGTGTTAACTGTATATAGCGTGTTAACTGTATACAGTATGCTAACTGTATACAGTATGTTAACTGTATACAGCATGTTAACTGTATATAGCGTGTTAACTGTATACAGTATGTTAACTGTATACAGTATGTTAACTGTATACAGCATGTTAACTGTATATAGCGTGTTAACTGTATACAGTATGTTAACTGTATACAGTATGTTAACTGTATATAGTGTGTTAACTGTATACAGCATGTTAACTGTTTACAGCATGTTAACTGTATTCAGCGTGTGTGTGTGTGTGTGTATTGTATTCCGCAAGACGTGGCCAACCTCTGCCTAGACAAAGCCCAATGTGCCACAACTGCCTCTGTTTGCCGAGGGCCTTGCCATTGATACCAGGGGGCCAACCATCTGGTGTGGGTCAGGGAAATATAGTCACAGGTGCTGGGGGAGAGTGTGTGCGTGCGTGTGTGTGTGTGTGTGGTGTGTGTGTGTGTGTGGGGTGTGGGGGGGGGGGGTCGTGGAAGGATAAGCAGAATAGTGTTAAGGGGGGTGAGGAGAGGTTGTTTGGGGGAGTGCTTTGGGGTGAGGGCTGAGAAGAGAGCTTTGGGGTGAGGGAATGGACACTATGTGGTGAATCAGGGGGGAGAAGGGTGGTGGGGTTTACTCAAGGGTTGCCTGCTGCTGTAGGGGGTAATATGTGGCCCACACAAAGGGCAGTGGAGCTCCAGTAATTACTGAGAACACAGAGGAGAGAGAGAAAGAGAGGGGAAGGGTGGGTGACTGAGAGAGAGGGAGGGAGGGAAAGAAAGAAAAGAGAAGGAGGTAGAGAGAGAGAAAAGAAGAGAGGGATGGAAAGAGAGAGGGAGGGAGGCCACTGAGCGTTTGATCAAAATTGACCAGAGTCTGAGGAGATTAGCATACAGATGGTACTGTAGTACCGCCACCAAAACAACGTTCTCCCTTTCTATTTCCCCCCACTCTCTCTCTCTCTCTCTCTCTCTCTCTCTCATACACACACATGCAGAGGGGATTCATTGAAAAATCTTTGAATAGCCTTTCAAGTGGATGTTTTGAAGGGAAAAAAAGATGGCCTTGGCAGAGAGAGAGAGGGAGAGAGAGGGAGAGAGAGAGAAACTCTGCATGCAGAATTCTGCAAAAATATCCTCTGCGTACATCGTAAATCACCACATAATGCATGCAGAGCAGAATTAGGCCGATACCCGCCAATTATCAATATCCAGAACAGAGACGTTAAATTCTACAACCACGTAAAAGGAAGCGATTCCGAAACCTTCCATAACAAAGCCATTACCTACAGAGACATGAACCTGGAGAAGAGCCCTTAAGCAAGCTTGTCATGGGGCCAGTGGTCAGGCAGGCTCAGGGGCAGGCAGAGTGGTCAGGCAGGCAGGATCAGAGTCAGGGGCAGGCACTGGTTGACTTGACAAACAGGACGAACTGGCAACAGACAAACAGAGAACACAGGTATAAATACACAGGGGATAATGGGGAAGATGGGCAACACCTGTAGGGGAGTGGAGAAAGGAATGGTGAAACAGATCAGGGTGTGAAACTATGTACAGACTCAGTGAGCATAGCCTTGCTATTGAGAAAGGCCACCGTAGGCAGATCTGGCTCTCAAGAGAAGACAGGCTATGTGCACACTGCCCACAAAATGAGGTGGAAACTGAGCTGCACTTCCTGTGACCATAAAAAACTTGAAAACAAATCCAATTTTGATAAAATCCTATATCTATTTGGTGAAACACCACAGCGTGCCATCACAGCAGCAAGATTTGTGACCTGTTGCCACAAGAAAAGGGCAACCACTGACCAACGTTATTGTAAATACAACCCATATTTATGTTTATTTATTTTCCCTTTTGTACTTTAACTATTTGCACATCATTTTACAACACTGTATATAGACATAATATGAATTTGAAATGTCTTTATACTTTTGGAAGTTTTGTGAATGTTATTTCACTTTGTTTATTATCTACTTCACTTGCTTTGGCATTGTAAACATATGTTTCCCATGCCTATACAGCCCCTTAAATTGAAATTGAGAGAGAGAGGGAGAAAGAGAGAGAGAGAGAGAGAGAGAGAGAGAGAGAGAGAGAGAGAGAGAGAGAGAGAGAGAGAGCAGGTTCAAGGAGAAGATCAGAATGGGGATGTTAAGGCCCTAGAAGTAGAATTACTAGAAGGGACAAAGCCTATTCTATGGGACTCTTCCTTCATCCCACTAGTATTAAGTATCATTATGACTTCATTCAAGTTAATCACAAAAGATTAACCTAATTTCATGTAAATAAAAAAAGCTTCTCAAACCCATCTGTATAAGGCCTTCACAATTGGGTTTAAAGGGCATGTACCAACTAGTATCTCTGAATGAATATAATAAAAGACATAGCATGTTTATTTGGAACCATTCACCTGTCCATTGGTCTATTCAGGTATTCTGAATGGGCTTTAAATGCCATTGTTGTACTGCACCGATCGCGTGAGCGGCATCCTCTCATGCTAGCCCGGCTATGCTTTGAAGCCATTGTGTGAGGTAAAGCTAACGGCTGTTAAGCGGCTGTGTCCCTCAAACTGTGTGTCACTCCCCGATCTCCTGTGGGACATGACATCCAATGTTTGCGTTTCATCTCTTCGGTTTCTTGACCAGTGATAATAATGTGCCATTGTCATTGTTAGTCGCTATGGTTGTATCACAAATGGCCCCATATTCAATATGGGGCAGCAGGGTTGCCTAGTGGTTCGAGCGTTGGACTAGTAACCGAGAGGTTGCAAGTTCAAATCCCCAAGCTGACAAGGTACAAATCTGTCATTCTGCCCCTGAACAAGGCAGTTAACCCACTGTTTCTAGGCTGTCATTAAAAATAAGAATTTGTTCTTAATTAACTGACTTGTCTAGTTAAATGAAGGTAAAAAAATATATATCGTGCACTACTATTGACCAAGGTCCACAGGGTGTTATTTGTGATGCAGCCATAGTGACTGTTGCTACCAGGCAGATGTGCAGTACAACTATGACAACATGCCTTATCTAACATCTTGTAGGTCAGGACTTTCCCTTCTATACTTCTAATCAGGTGAAGTGGGACAGCAAGGCACACCGGTAGCAAAACACTTTGAAACGGAAAAATAACATTTAGTTATTAGACACGTTCAGGTGGTGCCTCCCTGTTTCAGTCTGGTTGGTGCCTGACGAACATGACCCATGGACTGGCTGGCCAAATGAATTGCCAGAACACAGCACTCATGGGTAGAAGGGTGGCAGTGAAATACTTCTGTTACAGGTCATTTCTTCATGGAAACTATCGTTGCACCTGTATTTTTATGCTGGCATTTAGACCACTTCATGGTAACCGCTACTATACCAAGCATTTCACGGTAAGCATTACACATTGTTGTATTCGGCGCATGTGACAAATAAAGTTTCATTTGAATGTATAGTATGGTTTTACAGGATGCTGAATGTATTGTGGTCAGCATAAAACCAGTTGTAGTCTGTCAGGGGTTGGGTTTGGATGAAGGTTAATGTGACACAGGATAACTTGACACACCTAAATTCTCAAATGTAAATCCTTGTTTTTCACAATCCATACAGTCTCATACAATTGTATGTGTTATTGCCCAAAAAGGTTGTTTTCACCCATAACCAGGCAGGATAAGATATAAACCCAGCCAGGCCTAACCCTTAACCCTAACCCTTAACCCTAACCCTTATAACCATGCAGGATAAGATATAAACCCAGCCAGGTCTAACCCTTAACCCTAACCCTTATAACCATGCAGGATAAGATATAAACCCAGCCAGGTCTAACCCTTAACCCTAACCCTTATAACCATGCAGGATAAGATATAAACCCAGCCAGGTCTAACCCTTAACCCTAACCCTTATAACCATGCAGGATAAGATATAAACCCAGCCAGGTCTAACCCTTAACCCTAACCCTTAACCCTAACCCTTATAACCATGCAGGATAAGATATAAACCCATCTATATAATCTATAACGCAAACTGGCCAGTAAAAGAGAGAGAGTGGAAACTATTCTCTCACAGAGTAATGCGCTGTGTGTGTGTGGCTGTGTGTGTGTGTGTGTGTGTGTGTGTGTGTGTGTGTGTGTGTGTGTGTGTGTGTGTGTGTGTGTGTGTGTGTGTGTGTGTGTGTGTGTGTGTGTGTGTGTGTCTGTGTGTGTGTGTGTCTGTGCGTGTGTGTCTGTTTATTTTCAGTAATCACATTGCTGCTTCTGTGTTTGTACATATGTACTTTGATTCATGGCCGTGTCTCAGGAGGAAACCTATAACAAATAGTCCTCCGGCCCATTAAACACAGTCAGTAAGTAACTAAATTGGTCCCAACACCCATCCTTGAGGTACGCCTCTTGTGTGACCTGGCATGAGAAAATAACAGCTATAAAACAGCTATAAAACTTTAGAGGGAGATCCCGGTGAGAGACACATTGATTGAGGGTTAATTGTGCTGTACTGGTCACCTCCAGCCCAACGTGCAGTCTAGACTCTCTTGTGGTTTACATTACCAATCAATGACCAGCAGTTTACGTTTGAACTGGACCACGTTCGTCTACCGCATGTTTCAAACACCTGACCCTGATCCACAATCATTCAATATTGTCACCCCCGAGCCTCTCTTTAAGTTTAAAGTTTAACTTTAGAGAGTTAGAGGGAGGGACAGGCAGGCCCCCCTAAACTAGCAAATTCACCATGAAGGGACACAGAGCAAGAGGTGTGTTTGTGTGTCAGTGTGTGTGTGTGTGTGTGTGTGTGTGTGTGTGTGTGTGTGTGTGTGTGTGTGTGTGTGTGTGTGTGTGTGTGTGTGTGTGTGTGTGTGTGTGTGTGTGTGTGTGTTCATGTGTGTGTGTGTGTGTGTGTGTGTGTGAGGGTCTTCTACAATTACAATGTCTTGCTCCTCGCTGTTACTCGTCGTGATGTTATAGAGATTTAATGGTCATTACAGTGTCCAGTGGGGGCCATATCAACGTTTGATCTCTCCTCCAGGGCTTGTGAAGACTGTGGACTCTGGCCCCTATCTGAGATGAGGTGACAGGGATGGGTAGGGGGGCCGGGTGGGGTTGTGGGGTATATGAACGAACAAACAGACAAGGATCCAACAAATGATATGAAACCCCTAGTGCATCCAATCTAGCATTGACCCTTTCAAACACCCCCATTCCTGTTTATTTATCCCTCCCTCTCTCCTTCCCTCCATCCACACCTCCCTCTACCCCTCCATCTCTCCATCCATCCCTCCTTCTACCCCTCCATCTCTCCATCCACACCTCCCTCTACCCCTCCATCTCTCCATTCACACCTCCCTCTACCCCTCCATCTCTCCATCCACACCTCCCTCTACCCCTCAATCTCTCCATCCACACCTCCCTCTACCCCTCCACCTCTCCCTCCATCCATCCCTCCCTCTACCTCTCCATCCACACCTCTCTCTACCCCTCCATCTCTCCATTCACACCTCCCTCTACCCCTCAATCTCTCCATCCACACCTCCCTCTACCCCTCCACCTCTCCCTCCATCCATCCCTCCCTCTACCTCTCCATCCACACCTCTCTCTACCCCTCCATCTCTCCATCCACACCTCCCTCTACCCCTCCATCTCTCCATCCACACCTCCCTCTACCCCTCCACCTCTCCCTCCATCCATCCCTCCCTCTACCTCTCCATCCACACCTCTCTCTACCCCTCCATCTCTCCCTCCATCCCTCCCTCTACCCCTCATCTCTCCCTCTATCCCTCCCTCTACCCCTACATCTCTCCCTCATCCCTCCCTCTACCCAGCTATCTCTCCCTCCAACCTCCCTCTACCCCTACATCTCTCCATCCACACCTCCCTCTACCCCTCCATTTCTCCATCCATACCTCCCTCCACCCCTCTATCTCTCCATCCACACCTCCATCTCTCCCTCCAACCTCCCTCTACCCCTACATCTCTCCCTCCATCTCTCCCTCCAACCTCCCTCTACCCCTCCATCTCTCTATCCCCACCTCCCTCTACCCATCTATCTCTCCCATCCATCCCTCCCTCTACCCCTCCATCTCTCTATCCCCACCTCCCTCTACCCATCTATCTCTCCCATCCATCCCTCCCTCTACCCCTCCATCTCTCCATCCACACCTCCCTCTACCCCTCAACCCCCAATTCTGTCCATTCATTCATTCATTCGCCCAGGCATCAGTGAAGCTGTGTACTCTACAAATCCCCATGGACAAGGCCTGCGGGTGGGAGGGGGTGGGGGCTAGGGGGGATATCGGAAAGGGGTAGGTAGAAAAGGGTGGGAGGGCCATTGTTTCACCAAGCGAACTCTCTCCATGTCATGCCGATTTAGCAGTTGTCCATATCTCCCAATTTCTCCACATCCGAACTAACGAGGACATCCATCCAGTCATTTGAGTTTAGAGCCGGGGTGTCAACTTCATTTTGCCCCATGGACCGCGTTCAGTGTTCAGCTGTGTCAGGAGGGCCGCGCTGAAAATTGGTTATATTTCCTTGCTGTCAAAATTTGCAAAAAATAGTTTGGAGAATTCTCAATGTTTCCTGATTGTCTACATTTCATTTCAGTGATAATTAGTGAGCCGAACACAGTCAAGAAACTGTATGAATGTAGGTCCACTATAATTTCTACACAGTTTACATTTGGTTTTAGTAATTTTGAGGTATTTTGAGTTCGTTTCCCAAGGTATATTGGACCCCTTCATGAGCCAGATTTGGCCTGTGGGTCGTATGTTTGACATCCCTGGTTCAGGGGAATCGTTGTGTGGAGTAGAAGGTGTTGATAATGTTAGAAAGGGGTTGTGGGAGGGGAGGGGACACATGGGGTTGTCAACATTTTGGGCTGACCTTGGCCTCGACAGTTATCTGTCGGTTTGATGGTCGATAGCGATGGACGTAGCGGTGGCAGGGGTGGGGGGGGGGCTGGGTGGACTCTCCAGTGGGCGCAGGGCTGGGTTGACATGTGGGACAGAGCTCAGTGGAAATCTGATTAATGAATCAGAAAGGGGGGACACGGCAGGATACTCGTCTTTCAATACTCCCCATCCCCCCCGTCATTATCAGTTGGGCTGGCCGGCTCTCATTCAGACAGGAGAGTACAGTCCAGTGGATAGGCTGGGGAAGGGGGTGTGGGCGTGTAGCGGATGGCATTATGTTGGGAATAAGACACGTGTTATTGTGTCGCTGTGTTATTATGTCCTCAATGATGTAGCCCATGTGTCTAACTATAGATATCCTATCCACAAAACAGTCCTCAATGATGTAGCCCATGTGTCTAACTATAGATATCCTATCCACAAAACAGGCCTCAATGATGTAGCCCATGTGTCTAACTATAGATATCCTATCCACAAAACAGTCCTCAATGATGTAGCCCATGTGTCTAACTATAGATATCCTGTCCACAAAACAGTCCTCAAGGCAAACAGACAAGATAACACTTGATCTAAAATGGAACGAACAAGGTAACGGAAGCTACTGCATCATCTTCAACACCCAATAAATAATCAATACCTTCAAAACACAATAACTAATCATTACTTTCAACACCCAATAACTAATAATTACTTTCAACACCCAATAAATAATCATCACCTTCAACACCCAATAAATAATCATCAACTTCAACACCCAATAAATAATCAATACCTTCAACACCCAATAAATAATCATCAACTTCAACACCCAATAAATAATCATCAACTTCAACACCCAATAAATAATCATTACTTTCAACACCCAATAAATAATCAGCAACTTCAACACCCAATAAATAATCATCAACTTCAACACCCAATAAATAATCATTACTTTCAACACCCAATAAATAATCAGCAACTTCAACACCCAATAAATAATCATCAACTTCAACACCCAATAAATAATCATCAACTTCAACACCCAATAAATAATCATTACTTTCAACACCCAATAAATAATCATTACTTTCAACACCCAATAAATAATCATTACTTTCAACACCCAATAAATAATCAGCAACTTCAACACCCAATAAATTATCATTACCTTCAACACCCAATAAATTATCACCACCTTCAACACCCAATAAATTATCATTACCTTCAACACCCAATAAATTATCATCACCTTCAACACCCAATAAATTATCAATACCTTCAACACCCAATAAATTATCAATACCTTCAACACCCAATAAATTATCATCACCTTCAAAACACAATAAAGAATCAATACCTTCAACATCCAATAAATTATCATCACCTTCAAAACACAATAAAGAATCAATACCTTCAACATCCAATAAATTATCATCACCTTCAAAACACAATAAATAATCAATACCTTCAACACCCAATAAATAATCAACACCTTCTAATGGACATCATTCTTGCTGCAAAATTGTGAGTAATAAGGTACCAGCAGAGTTCAGTAGTGTTTTGCTGACAGATGTTACATCTCTTTAAATTAGTAGTGTGTGTGTGTGTGTGTGTGTGTGTGTGTGTGTGTGTGTGTGTGTGTGTGTGTGTGTGTGTGTGTGTGTGTGCGTGTGTGTGTGTGTGTGTGTGTGTGTGCGTGTGTGTGTGTGTGTGTGTGTGTGTGTGTGTGTGTGTGTGTGTGTGTGTGAGTGTGTGTGTGTGTGTGTGTGTGTGTGTGCATTTTTGCAAGCGTAAGTGTGTGTATGTGTGTGTGTATGAGTATGTCTGTGCACTTATGTAAGTACCACTATACATACAATATGCCTATGGCTATGTGTGCATGACAGGGTGGATGTGTGACAGGGTGGATGTGTGTGTAACAGGGTGGATGTGTGTGTAACAGGGTGGATGTGTAACAGGGTGGATGTGTAACAGGGTGGATGTGTGACAGGGTGGATGTGTAACAGGGTGAATGTGTGACAGGGTGAATGTGTAACAGGGTGGATGTGTGACAGGGTGGATGTGTGACAGGGTGAATGTGTAACAGGGTGGATGTGTGACCGGGTGGATGTGTAACAGGGTGGATGTGTGACAGGGTGGATGTGTGACAGGGTGAATGTGTAACAGGGTGGATGTGTGACAGGGTGGATGTGTGACAGGGTGGGATGTGTTATACCTCTGTCTTGCATCACTGATTCCTCTTTCTGAGGGCTATATGCTACACTAGCTTGCTCACAGACCACGCCATCTGGCCCAGGCCCTGGACACGTATTCTCTAGAGGCGCAGGACAGGACACTACTGGGGTGTGGGGGGGGGGGGGGGAGTATTGTAAATATATTCTCCCCCAGAACAAACAGATGTCCCCAGCCATTATCAGTGATGGATGAACCCCCAGTCTACAGCATCAATGACATGCCCGGTGCTCACTTACTGCTCAGTGTGTGTGTGTGTGTGTGTGTGTGTGTGTGTGTGTGTGTGTGTGTGTGTGTGTGTGTGTGTGTGTGTGTGTGTGTGTGTGTGTGTGTGTGTGTGTGTGTGTGTGTGTGTGTGTGTGTGAAACCAAGCAACATTTTTAAAAACACACTCATGAGCCAGTAGAAGCACTTCATTCATCTAAAGCTGGGGTCTTGTAACTTTTCATGTCCAGGGACCCCCGCCCAGGCAAACCGGCGACCCAGAGACCCCCATCATATGTTAGCAAAAAGTTAAGTGTTGTCTTGTCATTATGCGAATGATAATGGCAAGTAGAAGTACATTTGAAATGAACAGATTTGGTAGAACGTTTCATTATTTGGACCTCCCCACAGTTAATTTGAAGAGGAAGTGTAAACTCTGACATGGTCTATTAGCTAGAAAGATATCTTGAAAGTGTAGAGAATATTTTGCTGTTGTAAGGCACATTTTTGGCAGTTCTACAAAGTTTTTCAATGACCTGAGATATATTTATAATATTATATATTATATTATATATATATATTTTATATATATATTTTATTTAATGCAAATGTAAAGCAATTATACCCAGTTTGCCATGAATCTGATAGACAATTGTGCAGTTTTAAAGCTAATTTCCTATAATTAAATGCATTTTACTTACTTATTTTTATTTAAAAACATATATATATTCAGTTTAATATCTTTTCTGTTTACTTACTATCTGATTTTGGACATTTAAGTTGACACTGAAACAGTTTTTCCATTCCATTTCCATACATGTCCGCTGAGATGGCCCACCTAAGAATTTTCTATACAAAATAAAACTCTGTAATTAGCTCCAATGACTGTAATTTCCTCCATATTATAGGGATAATTTGAGAAAAATATCATTTAAAAAAACTATTAAAATGAACGCTGACTCCCTGCAGTACCTCAATGGACACCTAGGGGACCACGGACCGCAGTTTGAAAACCCCTGGTCTAAGACTAATTGAAAGGATAGCCTTTAAAGTGTTTACATTCGAAGAGAAAGAAAGTTGGCACAGTTGTTTTATCAGGTGTTGGCAGGAGGAGTAAAATGCAGGGTGGATCTCAACATTCAGGAAGTGTCTTCCTCTCCTACATCTAAACAGATCTGTCACCAAAGAAAATTTGAAAGCCATGTTGTGAATAATTAAATATAATGTAGTATTTACTGTCCCCTGTTCGGGTCTTTTTTACCAGAGGTATGAAGGAAAGGAAACAAGGAGTCATGTTAGACCATTGAGATCCATCCCTAGTTGTTCCAGAGGACAGGCATTGTTTATACAGGGCATTTGGAAAGTATTCAGACCCCTTCCCTTTTTTCCACATTTAGTTACATTACAGCCTTATTCTAAAATGGATTGAAAAAAAATACAAAATCCTCATCAATCTACACACAATATCCCATAATGACAAAGCGAAAATAGGTTTTTAAAATGGTTCCTGTTTCCATTGATCATCCTTGAGATGTTTCTACAACTTGATTGGAGTCCACCTGTGGTAAATTCAATTGATTGGACATGATTTGGAAAGGCACACACCTGTCTATATAAGGTCTCACAGTTGACAGTGCATGTCAGAGCAAAAATCAAGCCATGAGGTTGAAGGAATTTTCCGTAGAGCTCTGAGACAGGATTGTGGTGAGGCACAGATCTGGGGAAGGGTACCAAAACAGTTCTACAGCATTGAAGGTCCCTAAGAACACAGTGGCCTCCATCATCCTTAAATGGAAGAAGTTTGGAACAACCAAGACTCTTCCTAGAGCTGTCCGCCTGGCCTAACTGAGCAATCGGGGGAGAAGGGCCTTGGTCAGGGAGGCCTTTATGGTATAGTGGCCAGACCGAAGCCACTCCTCAGTAAAAGGCACATGACAGCCCACTTGGAGTTTGCCAAAAGGCACCTTTAGACTCTCAGACCATTATAAACAAGATTCTCTGGTCTGCTAAAAGCAAGATTGAACACTTTGGCCTGAATGCCAAGCGTCACGTTTGGAGGAAACCTGGCACCATCCCTACGGTGAAGCATGGTGGTGGCAGCATCATGCCGTGGGGATGTTTTTCAGCGTCAGGGACTGGGAGACTAGTTAGAATCGAGGGAAAGATGAACGGAACAGTACAGAGAGATCCTTGATAAAAACCTGCTCCAGAGCGCTCAGGATCT
>NC_034185.2:12582320-12689820 GCF_002021735.2 Oncorhynchus kisutch | reverse complement strand
TTCTCAACTAGCTTACCTGGTTAAATAAAGGTTAAATAAACTATTTAACCATTGGTTCCCAATCAGAGGCAGCTGTTTATCGTTGTCTCTGATTGGGGATCCTATTTACGTTGCCATTTACCATTTTGGTTTTATGGGTTACTATCTATGTGTAGTTGCATGTCAGTACTCGTGTTTATAGCTTCACGTTCATTTTGTTAGTTTGTTTAGTGTTCTTTGTTTGAATAAAGACGAATGTATTCATCTCATGCTGCGCCTTGGTCTCCTCGTTATGACGAACGTGACAAGACATCAATCTGGAAGTTAATGCTTGGTCGCAAATGGGTCTTCCAAATGGACAATGACCCCAAGCATACTTCGAAAGTTGTGGCAAAATGGCTTAAGGACAACAAAGTCAAGGTATTGGAATGGCCATCACAAAGCCCTGACCTCAATCCTATAGAACGTATGTGGGCAGAACTGAAAAAGTGCGTGTGAGCAAGGAGGCCAACAAACCTGACTCAGTTACACCAACTATGTCAGGAGGAATGGGCCAAAATTCACCAAACCTATTGTGGGAAACTTGTGGAAGGCTAACCGAAACGTTTGACCCAAGTTAAACAATTTAAAGAAAATGATACCAAATACTAATTGAGTGTATGTAAACTTTTGACTCACTGGGAATATGATGAAAGAAATAAAAGCTGAAATAAATAATTCTCTCTACTATTATTCTGGCATTTCACATTCTTAAAATAAAGTGGTGATTTTAACTGACCTAAAACAGGGATTTTTTACTAGGATTAAATGTCAGGAATTGTTAAATACTGAGTTTTAATGTATTTGGCTAAGGTGTATGTAAACTTCCGACTTCAACTGTATGCTGCAGGCCCAGATTACGGCCTGTTAAATGTTTTATTTTATCTTTCAATAACCCTTTTATTTTATCAGGATGACTGCCTTTTTCCATTATTCACCAGACCTTAATTTGAAACTATTTTCGGTAAAGTACACATGAACGAGAAGAAGGAAAATAAATAGTTTGGGCTCAGATTCATCGTCATCCCCCGACCCAACGTTATTCAATCAGCAGGTGATGTGGCTGGTGGAGACATCGAGAAACTCTATCCCCCACAAAATCCTAGTCTAGCCACACTCCATTCTATAAAAGACATCTGTCAGAAACACGAGCTTCCATTGCCTGCCCTGTTAAAGAGAAGCTTCCTCTAACTGAGAACGCTCTGTTTCCCATCATCATTTTAAGACAAGACTTCAGAGACCAACAGGTACAATAGAATCAGAGTTTGTGTGTGTGTGTGTGCGTGTGTATTTGTGTGTGCGCTTGCATGCACAGTATGTGTGTGTGTGTACTGCCAACTCTGTGTGTGTGTGTGAGTGATATGTTTGAGACAGGTTTCCTTAAAAAAAACAGCAAGTTTGGAGAGAATAATAGCTAGTAAATGATAATAGTATATAGAGAATAGAATAATAGCTAGTAAATAACAACAGTATATAGAGAGTAGAATAATAGCTAGTAAATGATAATAGTGTATAGAGAATAGAATAATAGCTAGTAAATGATAATAGTATATAGAGAATAGAATAATAGCTAGTAAATAACAACAGTATATAGAGTATACAATAATAGCTAGTAAATGATAATAGTGTATAATATAGTGCAGTATAGTGTAATATCGTGTAGTGTAGTGTAATATAGTGTAATATAGTTTAGTGTAATATAGTGTAGTGTAATATAGTGTTGTTTAGTGTAGTATAGTGTAATGTAGTGTAGTGTAGTATCGTGTAATATAGTCTAGTGTAGTGTAATATAGTGTAGTGTAGTGTAATATAGTGTTGTGTAGCGTAGTGTAATATGGTGTAGTGTAATATAGTGTAGTGTAGTGTAATATAGTGTGGTGTAATATAGTGTAGTGTAGTATTGTGTAATATAGTGTAGTGTAGTGTAATATAGTGTAGTGTAATATAGTGTAGTATCATGTAATATAGTGTAGTGTAATATAGTGTAGTGTAGTATTGTGTAATATAGTGTAGTGTAGTGTAATATAGTGTAGTGTAATATAGTGTAGTATCATGTAATATAGTGTAGTGTAATATAGTGTAGTGTAGTATTGTGTAATATAGTGAAGTGTAATATAGTGTAGTCTAGTATCGTGTAATATAGTGTAGTGTAGTATCGTGTAATATAGTGTAGTGTAATATAGTGTAGTGTAGTGTAGTATCGTGTAATATAGTGTAGTGTAATATAGTGTAGTGTAGTATCGTGTAATATAGTGTAGTGTAACATAGTGTAGTATCGTGTAATATAGTGTAGTGTAGTATCGTGTAATATAGTGTAGTGTAATATAGTGTAGTGTAGTATAGTGTGGTGTAGTATCGTGTAATATAGTGTAGTGTAATATAGTGTAGTGTAATATAGTGTGGTGTAGTATTGTGTAATATAGCGTAGTGTAATATAGTGTAGTGTAATATAGTGTAGCGTAGTATCGTGTAATATAGTGTAGTATTGTGTAATATAGTGTAGTGTAATATAGTGTAGTATAGTGTAGTATCGTGTAATATAGTGTAGTGTAATATAGTGTAGTGTAGTGTAATATAGTGTAGTGTAATACAGTGCAGTATAGTGTAGTATTGTGTAATATAGTGTAGTATCGTGTAATATAGTGAAGTGTAAAATAGTGTAGTGTAGTATTGTGTAATATAGTATAGTGTAGTATCGTGTAATATAGTGTAGTACAGTGTAGTGTAATATAGTGTAGTGTAATATAGTGTAGTGTAGTATCGTGTAATGTAGTGTAGTGTAGTGTAATGTAGTGTAGTGCAGTATCGTGTAGTATAGTGTGGTGTAGTATTGTGTAATATAGTGTAGTGTAGTATCGTGTAATATAGTGTAATATAGTGTAGTGTAGTGTAATGTAGTGTAATATAGTGTAGTGTAGTATTGTGCAATATAGTGTAGTGTAATATAGTGTAGTGTAGTATCGTGTAATGTAGTATAGTGTAGTATTGTGTAATGTAGTGTAGTGTAATGTAGTGTAGTGCAGTATCGTGTAGTATAGTGTAGTGTAATATAGTGTAGTATAGTGTGGTGTAGTATCGTGTAATATATTGTAGTGTAGTATCGTGTAATATAGTGTAGTGTAGTGTAATATAGTGTAGTGTAATATAGTGTAGTGTATTATACTGTAGTGTAATATAGTTTAGTGTAGTGTAGGGTGGTGTGTAATGGTTGTTGTGGGTTTTCAGATATACAGTCTATAAGCATGTACAGACACATGCAGACAAACACACACACACACACAACGTTTTGGTAACAAAATATGCCAGGTCGGCTGAGTTTGGATAAGACGGCATGCCTCACCCTATTGTACCGATGTGTGTTGTTGAGCATCTCTCCATGCCTCTTGGTCCCCCTCAGGTTCTCTGGCAGGTTATTCCAGAGGCTGGGGGCATAATAACTAAAGGCTGTCTCTCCATGCCTCTTGGTCCCCCTCAGGTTCTCTGGCAGGTTATTCCAGAGGCTGGAGCCATAATAACTAAAGGCTGTCTCTCCATGCCTCTTGGTCCCCCTCAGGTTCTCTGTCAGGTTATTCCAGAGGCTGGGGGCATAATAACTAAAGGCTGCCTCTCCATGCCTCTTGGTCCCCCTCAGGTTCTCTGGCAGGTTTTTCCAGAGGCTGGAGTGTAGTATCGTGTAATATAGTGTAGTGTAGTATCATGTAATATAGTGTAGTGTAATATCGTGTAGTGTAGTATTGTGTAATATAGTGTAGTGTAGTGTAATATAGTGTAGTGTAATATAGTGTAGTGTAGTATCGTGTAATATAGTGAAGTGTAATATAGTGTAGTGTAGTATCGTGTAATATAGTGTAGTGTAATATAGTGTAGTGTAATACAGTGTAGTATCATGTAGTGTAATATCGTGTAATATAGTGTAGTGTAATAATAGTGTAGTGTAGTATCGTGTAATATAGTGTAGTGTAGTATCGTGTAATATAGTGTAGTGTAATATAGTGTGGTGTAGTATCGTGTAATATAGTGTAGTGTAGTATCGTGTAATATAGTGTAGTGTAATATAGTGTAGTGTAATATAGTGTAGTGTAGTATTACACGATACTACACTACACCTCTTGGTCCCCCTCAGGTTCTCTGGCAGGCTGTTCCAGAGGCTGGAGGCATAATAACTAAAGGCTGTCTCTCCAAGAATCTTGGTCCCCCTCAGGTTCTCTGTCAGGTTATTCCAGAGGCTGGGGGCATAATAACTAAAGGCTGTCTCTCCATGCCTCTTGGTCCCCCTCAGGTTCTCTGGTAGGGTATTCCAGAGGCTGGGGGCATAATAACTAAAGGCTGTCTCTCCATGCCTCTTGGTCCAAGGCATTTGGATAGTTTAAAAAGCCAGTTCCGGAGGACCTGATGGACCTACTGGGTACATAATTTAAAAAGCATGTCTAACATGTATTGGGGTGCACAATCCTGGATGTATTTAAAAACCAATAGAATAATCTTAAAATGAATTCTAAAACTCACAGGCAGCCAACACCAATGCAGTGGGACATATACAGCCAACATCATCATCTGCACATCTATCACTAAAGTGTAAATGCTCAATTGTAATTATTTCGCCTCCATGGCCTATTTAGTGCGTTACCTCCCTACTCTTCGACACATGCACACAATGTACATATATTTTTATATTGTGTTATTGACTGTACGTTTGTTTAAGTGTAACTCTGTGTTGTTGTTTTAGTCGCACTGCTTTGCTTTATCTTATCCAAGTCGCAGTTGTAAATGAGAACTTGTTCTCAACTTGCCTACCTGGTTAAATAAAGGTGAAATAAATTTAACAAAAACAACAAAAAACTATGGGAATATACAGCCAACGCCAAAACAATGGGACATATACAGCCAACACCAAAACAATGGGACATATACAGCCAACACCAAAACAATGGGACATATACAGCCAACACCAAAACAATGGGACATATACAGCCAACACCAAAACAATGGGACATATACAGCCAACACCAAAACAATGGGACATATACAGCCAACACCAAAACAATGGGACATATACAGCCAACACCAAAACAATGGGACATATACAGCCAACACCAAAACAATGGGACATATACAGCCACAAACATTCAAAAATATTTGTATCAATATTTTATATTTTATTTAACCTTAATTTAACTAGGCAAGTCAGTTAAGAACCAATTGTTATTTATAATGATGACCCTACAAGAAGGCAAAAGGCCTCCTGTGGGGATGAGATTTAAAAAAAAAAAAATATATATATATATAGGACAAAACACACATCACGACAAGAGAGACACCCCAACACTACATAAAGAGAGATACCACAACACTACATAAAGAGAGATACCACACCACTACATAAAGAGAGACACCACAACACTACATAAAGAGAGATACCACACCACTACATAAAGAGAGACACCACAACACTACATAAAGAGAGATACTACAACACTACATAAAGAGAGACACCCCAACACTACATAAAGACACTACAACACTACATAAAGAGAGTTACTACAACACTACATAAAGAGAGACACCCCAACACTACATAAAGAGAGACACCCCAACACTACATAAAGAGAGTTACTACAATACTACATAAAGAGAGACAACCCAACACTACATGAAGAGAGACACCCCAACACTACATAAAGAGAGTTACTACAACACTACATAAAGAGAGACACCACAACACTACATAAAGAGAGTTACTACAACACTACATAAAGAGAGACACCCCAACACTACATAAAGAGAGACACCCCAACACTACATAAAGAGAGTTACTACAACACTACATAAAGAGAGACACCACAACACTACATAAAGAGAGTTACTACAACACTACATAAAGAGAGACACCCCAACACTACATAAAGAGAGACACCCCAACACTACATAAAGAGAGACACCACAACACTACATAAAGAGAGACACCACAACACTACATAAAGAGAGACAACCCAACACTACATAAAGAGAGACAACCCAACACTACATAAAGAGAGACAACACAACACTACATAAAGAGAGACACCCCAACACTACATAAAGACACCACAACACTACATAAAGAGAGACAACCCAACACTACATAAAGAGAGACAACCCAACACTACATAAAGAGAGACAACACAACACTACATAAAGAGAGACACCCCAACACTACATAAAGACACCACAACACTACATAAAGAGAGATACCACAACACTACATAAAGAGAGATACCACAACACTACATAAAGAGAGATACCACAACACTACATAAAGAGAGATACCACAATACTACATAAAGAGAGACACCACAACACTACATAAAGAGAGATACCCCAACACTACATAAAGAGAGACACCCCAACACTACATAAAGAGAGACACCCCAACACTACATAAAGACACCACAACACTACATAAAGAGAGATACTACAACACTACATAAAGAGAGACACCCCAACACTACATAAAGAGAGACACCACAACACTACATAAAGAGACAACACAATCCTACATAATGAGAGACAACACAACACTACATAAAGAGAGACAACACAACACTACATAAAGAGAGACAACACTACATAAAGAGAGACAACACTACATAAAGAGAGACAACACTACATAAAGAGAGACACCCCAACACTACATGAAGAGAGATACTACAACACTACATGAAGAGAGACAACCCAACACTACATGAAGAGAGATACTACAACACTACATGAAGAGAGACAACACAACACTACATGAAGAGAGATACTACAACACTACATGAAGAGAGATACCACAACACTACATGAAGAGATACAACACAACACTACATGAAGAGAGACACCACAACACTACATAAAGAGAGACACCCCAACACTACATAAAGGGAGACCTAAGAAACAAGACTAGGGTTGTACAATTCAGTGATTTCTGGAGAACCTGGGACATTTGGGAAAGTTTTGCAACCCTCATTTCCTCAGGACTCATTTCCTTTGCAGTCCTCAGACCATCCTACTGTGTCTCTAAATTAGCCCTCTGTTACCAACCCTTTGTGTTATGCTCCTATGTCCTGTCACTCTTCCCCAACCCCCAACACCCCTCTGTTTTACAACTGTGATATCTCTGTGTCAATGGCTCCTCTCCCTGACCCTTGACCCTTAGCTTTAAGACAAGCCACTGACCCCTCTCTTTATAGCCTAGCTCCTTCTATTGATGTCCCTCCCCCACCACCAAGCCCCGAGCTCACCCCCCCCCCCCCCCTCCCCCCAAACAGAGTCACTGGACTGGGGTATGTGATAGTCTAAATGCCCCTCATTGTTGGCAGAATGGTGCCTTTTGTCCATGGCCCCATCCCCCCAGCATGTGCTGACTAAGGGTCATTGAATGAGCCCACTCATAGTTTTTTTTGCTATGCACCACGCCTCTCCCCCCTGGAGTGTTTTAGGAATTTCCTGAATCAATAACTTTCTCAGTACCAGTGCCCCTTACCATCACCCCTCATCTGGCCCATCCCATAGTATTAGTACCCCCCATCTCCACCTCCTCTGGCCCATCCCATAATATTAGTACCCCCCATCTCCACCTCCTCTGGCCCATCCCATAATATTAGTACCCCCCATCTCCACCTCCTCTGGCCCATCCCATAATATTAGTACCCCCCATCTCCACCTCCTCTGGCCCATCCCATAATATTAGTACCCCCCATCTCCACCTCCTCTGGCCCATCCCATAGTATTAGTACCCCCCCATCTCCACCTCCTCTGGCCCATCCCATAATATTAGTACCCCCCATCTCCACCTCCTCTGGCCCATCCCATAATATTAGTACCCCCCATCTCCACCTCCTCTGGCCCATCCCATAATATTAGTACCCCCCCATCTCCACCTCCTCTGGCCCATCCCATAGTATTAGTACCCCCCATCTCCACCTCCTCTGGCCCATCCCATAATATCTCCACCTCCTCTGGCCCATCCCATAGTATTAGTACCCCCCATCTCCACCTCCTCTGGCCCATCCCATAGTATTAGTACCCCCCATCTCCACCTCCTCTGGCCCATCCCATAATATTAGTACCCCCCATCTCCGCCTCCTCTGGCCCATCCCATAATATTAGTACCCCCCCATCTCCACCTCCTCTGGCCCATCCCATAATATTAGGACCCCCCCCATCGCCCCTCCTCTGGCCAATACCCCCTATAATATTAGTACCGCCCCCCCCCCCCTCTGGCCCAATCACCGTATAGCACAGGTGTCAAACTCATTCCACGGAGGGCCGGGTGTCTGTGGGTTTTCGCTCCTCCCTTCTACTTGATTAAGGTCACACCTGGTTGTCTCTGTCTTAATTGAAAGGAAAAAACTCAAACCTGTACACACTAGGTCCTCCATGAAATGAGTTGGACACCTCTGATCTATAATATTAGCGGCCTTTTGGGGGTGGTAGAAAACTGTACTTTTCCCCCGTAGGTCTTAAGTTCTATTCTCCTTGATGAGAATTTTGAGAGATTCTCGAGAGGTATCGATTCTTCAGAGACATTAATGTAATGTTAACTTGTGTATTTCTCACGTCCCGAACACTAGCTCTGGAGGTTGCACACAACACTCTCCAGATGACAGGAGGAGGACAGTGTAAACAGTGTAAGCAGGACAGTGGAAACAGAACTGGCTCGTTCAGCCCAACACTCCTACTGCAGAGCAATATTTTTGGTTGTTGACATTTTCATTATACTGTATTAGAGACTTGCTTTATTGAGTTCTCACTTGAAATTGCTGTAGCAACCTGTTACGTTCTGAAAGTGTCGTCTTAGCATTAAGAAAGGAAAGCTCAATGGAGTTTTCCCCTTTGGCTGCTCTGAGCCACCATCCAGCCCAAAAGCATGCAGCAAGAAGCTAATCAACAGTTGCAATTTTGAGTTTACCTCATATAATTATAGACCTCCATGATATTGATAAAACGAAGCCTGGTTTGTACTTGTATATTCCTATGACAGGGGTAACTCTTCATCAAATCAAATCAAATGTTGATTGTTACTAGCTAGCTGTGTTATTTTCTTGCAAGCTACATTTACCTAATGTGTATACAAACAAGAAAATAAATGGTTTAATTGATTGTATGCACATGCTTGTGATTTGTTGCATTATTCAAGAGTGTAATAGGGTTTGGTTGCATTATTCAAGAGTTGCTAGCTAATATGTTTTAGAGGAAGCGTTGCTTGCAATGTTGAATAGTAAGTTTCAAATAACTTAATGGCTAGTCAGAGGCTACTATGATACTGAAATATTACAGTACATTTGGAGCTGTAGATCAAGGACGTCACGTTACCAGCCACAACGAGGGTAGATCAAGGACGTCACGTTACCAGCCACAACGAGGGTAGATCAAGGATGTCACGTTGCCAGCTACAACGAAGGTAGATCAAGGACGTCACGTTGCCAGCCACAACGAGGGTAGATCAAGGACGTCACGTTGCCAGCCACAACGAGGGTAGATCAAGGACGTCACGTTGCCAGCTACAACGAGGGTAGATCAAGGACGTCACGTTGCCAGCCACAACGAATGTAGATCAAGGACGTCACGTTGCCAGCCACAACGAGGGTAGATCAAGGATGTCACGTTGCCAGCTACAACGAAGGTAGATCAAGAACTTCACGTTGCCAGCCACAACGAGGGTAGATCAAGGACGTCACGTTACCAGCCACAACGAGGGTAGATCAAGGACGTCACGTTGCCAGCCACAACGAGGGTAGATCAAGAACATCACGTTGCCAGCCACAACGAGGGTAGATCAAGGACGTCACGTTGCCAGCCACAACGAGGGTAGATCAAGGACGTCACGTTGCCAGCCACAACGAGGGTAGATCAAGGACGTCACGTTACCAGCCACAACGAGGGTAGATCAAGGACGTCATGTTGCCAGCCACAACGAGGGTAGATCAAGGACGTCACGTTGCCAGCTACAACGAAGGTAGATCAAGAACGTCACATTGCCAGCCACAACAAGGGTAGATCAAGGACGTCACGTTGCCAGCCACAACGGGGGTAGACCAAGGACGTCACGTTGCCAGCTACAACGAAGGTAGATCAAGGACGTCACGTTACCAGCTACAACGAAGGTAGATCAAGGACGTCACGTTACCAGCTACAACGAAGGTAGATCAAGAACGTCACGTTGCCAGCTACAACGACGGTAGATCAAGGACGTCACGTTACCAGCTACAACGAAGGTAGATCAAGGACGTCACGTTACCAGCTACAACGAAGGTAGATCAAGGACGCCACGTTACCAGCTACAACGAAGGTAGATCAAGGACGTCACATTGCCAGCTACAACGAAGGTAGATCAAGGACGTCACGTTACCAGCTACAACGAAGGTAGATCAAGGACGTCACGTTACCAGCTACAACGAAGGTAGATCAAGGACGTCACGTTACCAGCTACAACGAAGGTAGATCAAGGACGTCACGTTGCCAGCTACAACGAAGGTAGATCAAGGATGTCACGTTACCAGCTACAATGAAGGTAGATCAAGGACGTCACGTTGCCAGCTACAACGAAGGTAGATCAAGGACTTCACATTCATTGAAATGTTTATGTACATGTACGTATATGTATATTGAAATCTCGTCGCGCTGCCTCTCCTTAAATGTTTGCAATGAAAATAGCCTCTTAGCTTATATGAGATCATTGATTAGAGCTGTGGAGAAACTGATTGGTCACTTGTGTGTGTAGAGAGAGAGAGAGAGAGAGAATGATAAATAAGGAGAGAATGATATAAAGAGAGAGAAGTGGGAGATAGACATGGGTGATGTAGAAAGAGAGAAAGAGAGAGATGGTGAGAGACGAACACAGGGATTGAATATGAGATTACTTTCTTTCCATAATAAGGATCTGCATACATCCACAATCCTTAATTCATCTCCCTAACACGCCCTCGTAGCCTATAAAGGACTTCCTATGACACGCTTTTAAAATGTCCCTTTCAAATGATCACCGGTAAACCACGTAGAAGCACAGAATGCAGTGTGCAGACTGTGGCGTCTCCCTTGATAATTTCCTTTCAAACTATATCTAATTCATTGTACTCGTCTGATTGGTATTTACTAGACAGCCTTCATCGCCACCCCCCTTTAAAAAAAACACATGCCTGTCTATGACCATATATCTTTAATTGTATGTCAGGCTATTTAACGACACACACACACACACACACACACACAGACAAATAGAGTCAGCCCGCAGTATAAATCTCCTCCACATCAAGTAGAGAGCCTGCGTCTACACATCAATATCTTTCCACTGTCGCCTGGTTATAATGGCCGTCGTTACGACAACCGTTCATAATAACCGCCACTTGACTTCCTCTTTGATTGGGCTAATTATGCGTCCTGCTGATCATAGTAAACTTCAGTGACACACACACACACACACTTCTTCAGCTTCAGTAACAAGAGGGCCATTAGAAACAACAGGGAGAGGCTCATTCACTTTTTAAGTGCCCCAATTTGCAAGGCTGTGCTAGGTAATAAAACCCCTCCACTCCTAGGTACTAAAACAACTCCACTCCGGAGTATTAAAACCCCTCCACTCCTAGGTACTAAGACAGCTCCAGTCCTAGGTACTAAAATCCCTTCACTCCTAGTTACTAAATCCACTCCACTCCCAGGTACTAAAACCACTCCATTGGAGTATGGACCCACTGTTTCTGATACCCTATATTTGCAGGGTGAAAATAAACATCCAGCCAGGACGGGTTGTGTCAGCTCTACACTCCAGACCTCAAGTGCACCTCCAGAGTCCAGTACGCCCTGCTCCTGCTCCTCGCAATTGCCCTGAGGTGCGTGTCCCCAGCCTGGTACCACCAGTGCCGGCACCACGCACCAGGCCTCCAGTGCGCCTCCAGAGTCCAGTACGTCCTGTTCCTCCTCCCCGCACTCGCCCTGAGGAGCGTGTCCCCAGCCCGGTACCACCAGTGCCGGCACCACGCACCAGGCCTACAGTGCGCCTCGGCAGTCCAGAGCGTCCGGCGACAGTACCCAGCCCAGAGCGTCCGGCGACAGTACCCAGTCCAGAGCGTCCGGCGACAGTACCCAGTCCAGAGCGTCCGGCGACAGTACCCAGTCCAGAGCCTCCGGCGACAGTACCCAGTCCAGAGCGTCCGGCGACAGTACCCAGTCCAGAGCGTCCGGTCGACAGTACCCAGCCCATAGCGTCCGGCGACAGTACCCAGTCCAGAGCATCCGGCGACAGTACCCAGCCCAGAGCGTCCGGCGACAGTACCCAGTCCAGAGCGTCCGGCGACAGTACCCAGCCCAGAGCGTCCGGCGACAGTACCCGGTCCAGAGCGTCCGGCTACATTACCCGGTCCAGAGCGTCCGGCTACAGTACCCGGTCCAGAGCGTCCGGCGACAGTACCCGGTCCAGAGTGTCCGGCGACAGTACCCGGTCCAGAGCGTCCGGCTACAGTACCCGGTCCAGAGTGTCCGGCGACAGTACCCGGCCTTGGTCTCCTCCATATGAGGACCGTGACAACTTCAATGTGCCTTGCATACCCCATAACACCACCACTATGTTTGAGGTTAATTTGGTAGAAATTGTGTTTAGGGATTGAAAATATGTAATAGCGCTGGAATTATATAATTTACAGACATTTGCCACTTTGGAGAGGTTTAGGGACACTTGGAAACATCCCGTGACCACACCTGACACCACTTATTAAAACATCTGCCCATTTATAGTTGTTAGGTCTATCAATTCCATTTTTTCCAGAATCATGTAATTACACATGAATAGCAGTTACTTTTGGGTATGTCTATTTAGGAGGAAATCTAAATGTTGCCATTACATCTAAGAGGTTTTAAAAGGTTTCGTTGAGTATATCTATCTATATTGACGCTTATAATGGGATGCTGTATCAACAGTGTCATAATGTTGGATTTTGGTTATCAGAAAGTTGGTTATGTTGTTACTTTGGGTTAGGAGACAGCTTAATGTGTTTCAGTGACTGTGGAAGTACATAATAGGACTGGGTAAGTTTATCGACCTATCTATATTGAGTTGCATAATTTTGAGAGAGCACAGCCAACTAATAACATACAACGTTGTTACTATGTTGCAAACAGGTGATGAGAAGGTTGGTCAGGACGTTACCATGTGAAGACGTTGTGACAACCCCACTTTCCTTTCAGGGTATGGATATACAGTATGTTTGAGTAATGGTAGTGAGTGATGTGATATTGTGAATGGTCAACACGGTAGCATTGCTAAAAAGATATGCATCCCGGTTAATGACAACAATACATTGTGTTCAATGTACAAAACGTTTGTGTCCGTGCATGGTGGATGGTCCACTATTGTGGAAGTGCATCTAGGGTTTATAGAGAGGGGATACGAACCATCTGGCGAAGGCCGGATCTGACAACTCATCAGTTTTCACATGGAGATCCATCATGGAAACTACACTGTGGTTCCTTCAACATGACAGCCAGAAAGAAACTCAACTGTGGTTCCTTTAGCATCAACGCCAGACAGAAACTACACTGTGGTTCCTTTAGCATCAAAGCCAGACAGAAACTACACTGTGGTTCCTTTAGCATCAACGCCAGACAGAAACTACACTGTGGTTCCTATAGCATCAACGCCAGACAGAAACTACACTGTGGTTCCTTTAGCATCAACGCCAGACAGAAACTACACTGTGGTTCCTTTAGCATCAACGCCAGACAGAAACTACACTGTGGTTCCTTTAGCATCAACGCCAGACAGAAACTACACTGTGGTTCCTTCAACATCACAGCCAGACAGAAACTACACTGTGGTTCCTTTAGCATCAACGCCAGACAGAAACTACACTGTGGTTCCTTTAGCATCAACGCCAGACAGAAAGTACACTGTGGTTCCTTTAGCATCAACGCCAGACAGAAACTACACTGTGGTTCCTTTAGCATCAACGCCAGACAGAAACTACACTGTGGTTCCTTTAGTATCAATGCCAGACAGAAACTACACTGTGGTTCCTTTAGTATCAACACCAGACAGAAACTACACTGTGGTTCCTTTAGCATCAACGCCAGACAGAAACTACACTGTGGTTCCTTTAGCATCAACGCCAGACAGAAACTACACTGTGGTTCCTTTAGTATCAACGCCAGACAGAAACTACACTGTGGTTCCTTTAGCATCAACGCCAGACAGAAACTACACTGTGGTTCCTTCAACATCACAGCCAGACAGAAACTACACTGTGGTTCCTTTAGCATCAACGCCAGACAGAACGTACACTGTGGTTCCTTTCGCATCAACGCCAGACAGAAACTACACTGTGGTTCCTTTAGCATCAACGCCAGACAGAAACTACACTGTGGTTCCTTTAGCATTAACGCCAGACAGAAACTACACTGTGGTTCCTTTAGCATCAACGCCAGACAGAAACTAAACTGTGGTTCCTTTAGCATCAACACCAGACAGAAACTAAACTGTGGTTCCTATAGCATCAACGCCAGACAGAAACTACACTGTGGTTCCTTTAGCATCAACGCCAGACAGAAACTACACTGTGGTTCCTTTAGCATCAACGCCAGACAGAAACTACACTGTGGTTCCTTTAGCATCAACGCCAGACAGAAACTACACTGTGGTTCCTATAGCATCAACGCCAGACAGAAACTACACTGTGGTTCCTTTAGCATCAACGCCAGACAGAAACTACACTGTGGTTCCTTTAGCATCAACGCCAGACAGAAACTACACTGTGGTTCCTTTAGCATCAACGCCAGACAGAAACTACACTGTGGTTCCTTCAACATCACAGCCAGACAGAAACTACACTGTGGTTGCTTTAGCATCAACGCCAGACAGAAACTACACTGTGGTTCCTTTAGCATCAACGCCAGACAGAAAGTACACTGTGGTTCCTTTAGCATCAGGGCCAGACAGAAACTACACTGTGGTTCCTTTACCATCGACGCCAGACAGAAACTACACTGTGGTTCCTTTAGTATCAATGCCAGACAGAAACTACACTGTGGTTCCTTTAGTATCAACACCAGACAGAAACTACACCTTGGTTCCTTTAGCATCAACGCCAGACAGAAACTACACTGTGGTTCCTTTAGCATCAACGCCAGACAGAAACTACACTGTGGTTCCTTTAGTATCAACGCCAGACAGAAACTACACTGTGGTTCCTTTAGCATCAACGCCAGACAGAAACTACACTGTGGTTCCTTCAACATCACAGCCAGACAGAAACTACACTGTGGTTCCTTTAGCATCAACGCCAGACAGAAACTACACTGTGGTTCCTTTAGCATCAACGCCAGACAGAAAGTACACTGTGGTTCCTTTCGCATCAACGCCAGACAGAAAATACACTGTGGTTCCTTTAGCATCAACGCCAGACAGAAAGTACACTGTGGTTCCTTTCGCATCAACGCCAGACAGAAACTACACTGTGGTTCCTTTAGCATCAACGCCAGACAGAAACTACACTGTGGTTCCTTTAGTATCAACGCCAGACAGAAAGTACACTGTGGTTCCTTTAGCATCAACGCCAGACAGAAACTACACTGTGGTTCCTTTACCATCGACGCCAGACAGAAACTACACTGTGGTTCCTTTAGTATCAATGCCAGACAGAAACTACACTGTGGTTCCTTTAGTATCAACACCAGACAGAAACTACACTGTGGTTCCTTTAGCATCAACGCCAGACAGAAACTACACTGTGGTTCCTTTAGCATCAACGCCAGACAGAAACTACACTGTGGTTCCTTCAACATCACAGCCAGACAGAAACTACACTGTGGTTCCTTTAGTATCAACACCAGACAGAAACTACACTGTGGTTCCTTTAGCATCAACGCCAGACAGAAAGTACACTGTGGTTCCTTTAGCATCAACGCCAGACCGAAACTACACTGTGGTTCCTTTACCATCGACGCCAGACAGAAACTACACTGTGGTTCCTTTAGTATCAATGCCAGACAGAAACTACACTGTGGTTCCTTTAGTATCAACACCAGACAGAAACTACACTGTGGTTCCTTTAGCATCAACGCCAGACAGAAACTACACTGTGGTTCCTTTAGCATCAACGCCAGACAGAAACTACACTGTGGTTCCTTTAGTATCAACGCCAGACAGAAACTACACTGTGGTTCCTTTAGCATCAACGCCAGACAGAAACTACACTGTGGTTCCTTCAACATCACAGCCAGACAGAAACTACACTGTGGTTCCTTTAGCATCAACGCCAGACAGAAACTACACTGTGGTTCCTTTAGCATCAACACCAGACAGAAACTAAACTGTGATTCCTATAGCATCAACGCCAGACAGAAACTACACTGTGGTTCCTTTAGCATCAACACCAGACAGAAATTACACTGTGGTTCCTTTAGCATCAACACCAGACAGAAACGACACTGTGGTTCCTTTAGCATCAACGCCAGAGAGAAACTACACTGTGGTTCCTATAGCATCAACGCCAGACAGAAACTACACTGTGGTTCCTTCAACATCACAGCCAGACAGAAACTACACTATGGTTCCTTTAGCATCAATGCCAGACAGAAACTACACTGTGGTTCCTTTAGCATCAACGCCAGACAGAAACTACACTGTGGTTCTTAGCATCAACACCAGACAGAAACTACACTGTGGTTCCTTTAGCATCACAGCCTGACAGTCATTCTTTCTCTCATCCACCAACTTCCACTTTGTCAACTCAATGGTCTTCTGTTGGCCAGGGCATAGTAGAATACCGAATCATCAAGGCATAGAGTAGACCACTTCAGAACCATCAGAAAACCACACCATGCTTCCTGAATCACCTCTCTCTTCTCTCACTCTCTCTCTTTCTTCTCGCTCTCTTCTCTCGCTCCCTTTGTTGACCAGAATAGACTACTTTTGAACCCGTACGTACGTTCCTCTTTCTTTCCCCTCTCTTTTCAACCTCATCCTTTCTTTTCGATGATTCACTTCAACCCGTGACTGTGTGTCTGTTGGGACCCTCAGAGTAAGTGGGGTATATAGTGTGTTGTTGGATTGGGGAGGGAGGAGGGGGGGGGCATAGTCATATGTTAGCAGTTTGATCCTATAACATCAATTAGAGCCAGCTGTTGCCGTGGTTTCGTGGTATGACTGTAGTGGCCTGGACCCCCATTTCATGTGTAGATAATAAGGACGTGAGTTACTTCCTTAGGGTAGCCTGACTTAACAAAAAACAGAAGGGGAGGAGAGGAGAAGGGATTGAGGTGGTATCAGACAGTAAATAAAAGATGGCTATGGGTCACTAGAGTTAGGTTTTCGGGTGAGAAGTGATTACAGGGAGACGCCATGCATTCATTCAACCTCGCATGTGTGTGTGTGTGGGTAGGGGGTTATTGGGGGGTGGGAGTCTGTATGTACAGGACCTTCGGAAAGTATTTATACCCCTTGACTTATTCCACATTTTGTTGTGTTACACCCTGAATTAAAAATGGTTGTTTTCTCACCCATCTACACACAATACTCCATAATTACAAAGTGAAAACATATTTTTTGAGAATTTAGCCAAGTTATTGAAAATGAAATACAGAAATGTCTCATTTACATAAATATTCACACCCCTGAGTCAATACATGTTAGAACACCTTTGGCAGTGATTACAGCTTTGAGTCTTTCTGGGTAAATGTCTTAGAGCTTTGCACATCTGGATAGTACAATATTTGCCCATTAGTCTTTTCAAAATGATTAAAGCTCTGTCAAATTGTTTTTTGCTGATTGCTAGACAACCATTTCAAAACTCTAACTCGGCCACTCAGTAACATTTACCAGTGTAGATTTGTCCTTGTGTTTGAGGTTAATGTCCTGCGTAAAGGGGAATTCATCTCCCAGTGTCTGGTGGACAGCAGACTGAACCAGGTTTTCATCTAGGATTCTGCCTGTGCTAAGCTCCATTCCGTTTATTTTTTAAATCCTTAACAATTACAAGCATACCCATACCATGATTACCCATCTACCAATAGGTTCCCTCCCTTTCCCTTTCCTTTGGGAGGCATTGGAAAACATCCCTGGTCTTTGTGGTTGAATCTGTGTTTGAAGTTCACTGCTCGACTGAGGGACCTTACAGATAATTGTGTGCGTTACAGAGATGAGGTAGTCATTCAAAAATCATGTTGAACACTATTATAACACTATTATTAACATATTATGTGACTTGTTAAGCACATTTTTACCCCTGAACATTAAGCTTGCCATAATAAACGAGGTGAATAGTTATTGACTCAAGACCTTTAAACTTTTCATTCGTAATTCATTTATAAAAATGTCTAAAAACATAATTCCACTTTGACGTTATGGGGTATTGTGTGTAGGGAAGTGACACAAAATCTCAATTTAATCCATTTTAAATTAAGGCTGTAACATAACAAAATGTGGAAAAAGTCAAGGGGTGTGAATAGTTTCTGAAGGCACTGTATGTGTGTGATTCTATGTGTGTGTTTCTATGTGTGTGTTTCTATGTGTGTGTTTCTACGTGTGTGTTTCTATGTGTGTGCGTATTGACACACACTTGAGCCCTGTCTTTGTGAGAATGTCTTCATCCTGCCAGTGTAAAAGACCGAATCCATCAACGTAGCATCGGAATCAGCTTTGAGCTTTCCTCGCTTGTCCGTACCTGATCCAATAGACTTTTCTTAGAACACGCCCGTGCAGGCCACACATACTTGTTGACTTTTACAAGGTAAGTTAACATAAAGTTAAAAGGACTGTGCAGATCAAAGTATATTTGCTTCTGTCAAAATCATCTGAAAGAAATCGCTGAACATTGTGCACAGACATTGAGCTACATGTTTCTACTCTCTCTTATGAGGTGCATTCTGAAGAGCACTGTTATAGGGATGACTCTTGTATTCAAATCTCATTGGCTCTCGTCATAGCAGTTTTAAGCTTTCACTCTGTGTGATTCGCTACCTTACACCCTATCAGCCTGAAGTCATAACTCTGCCTCATTGTTCACTCAGATTCCTTCAAGTGTCTCAGAGTTACGAAACCACAACCTGAAACAGAGAGACACCTTGTTGAAAGAATGCTAAAAGAACGTTAAAATTTCAAGAACTTTGAAAGTTTCTTCAAGTGCAGTCACCATAACCATTAGGCGCTATGATGAAACTGGCTCTCATGAGGACCCGCCACAGGACACATCTCTTACATCAACTGTTCAGAGGACACTGCGTGAATCAGGCCTTCATGGTCGAACTGCTGCACTACTAAAGGACACCAATAAAAATAAGAGACTTGCTTGGGCCAAGAATCATGAGCAATGGATGTTAGACCGGTGGAAATCTTTCCTTTTGTCTGATGAGTCCAAATTTGAGATTTTTGATTCCAACCACTGTGTCTTTGTGAAACGCAGAGTAGGTGAACAGGTGATCTCTGCATGTGCGGTTCCTACCGTGAAGCATGGAGGGGGGGAGGGGCTTTGCTGGTGACACTATCAGTGATTTATTTAGAATTCAAGGCACACTTAGCCAGCATTGCTACCATAGCATTCTACAGCGATATACCATCCCATCTGGTTTACGCTTAGTGGGACTATCATTTGTTTTCAACATGACAATTACCCAACACACCTCCAGGCTGTGTAAGGGCTATTTGACCATGAAGGAGAGTCATGGCGTGCTGCATCAGATTACCTGGCCTCCACAATCACCCAACCTCAACCCAATTCGAGATGGTTTGGGATGAGTTGGACCCCAGTGCTCAGCATATGTGGGAACTCCTTCAAGACTGTTGGATAAGAGAATGCCAAGAGTGTGTAAAGCTGTCATCAAGGCATAGGGTGGCTACTTTGAAGAATCTAAAATCTAAAATCTATTTTGATTTGTTGAACACTTTTTTACTATATGAAAACATATGTGTTATTTCATATTTCATTTTAATGTCTTCGTTATTATTCTACAATGTAGAAAATAGTACACATTTAAGAAAAACCCTTGACTGGTACTGGTATATTTCTGCACTATGAGGTTGGAATAATACTGTGAAACTGTGCTATTAGAATAGATCATTATCTTCCCCATACTATTAGATTGGAATAGATAATTCTCTTCCCCATACTATTAGAATAGATACTTATCTTCCCCATGCTATTAGAATAGATGATTATCTTCCCCATACTATTAGAATAGATACTTATCTTCCCCATACTATTAGATTAGAATAGATAATTATCTTCCCCATGCTATTAGATTAGATCAGATCATTATCTTCCCCATACTATTAGATTAGAATAGATAATTATCTTCCCCATACTATTAGATTAGAATAGATAATTATCTTCCCCATACTATTAGATTAGAATAGATAATTATCTTCCCCATGCTATTAGAATACATGATTATCTTCCCCATACTATTAGAATAGATACTTATCTTCCCCATACTATTAGATTAGAATAGATAATTATCTTCCCCATGCTATTAGATTAGATCAGATCATTATCTTCCCCATACTATTAGATTAGAATAGATAATTATCTTCCCCATACTATTAGATTAGAATAGATAATTATCTTCCCCATGCTATTAGAATACATGATTATCTTCCCCATACTATTAGAATAGATACTTATCTTCCCCATACTATTAGATTAGAATAGATAATTATCTTCCCCATGCTATTAGATTAGATCAGATCATTATCTTCCCCATACTATTAGATTAGAATAGATAATTATCTTCCCCATACTATTAGATTAGAATAGATAATTATCTTCCCCATACTATTAGATTAGAATAGATAATTATCTTCCCCATACTATTAGAATAGATACTTATCTTCCCCATGCTATTAGAATAGATGATTATCTTCCCCATACTATTAGAATAGATACTTATCTTCCCCATACTATTAGATTGGAATAGATAATTCTCTTCCCCATACTATTAGAATAGATACTTATCTTCCCCATGCTATTAGAATAGATGATTATCTTCCCCATACTATTAGAATAGATGATTATCTTCCCCATACTATTAGAATAGATACTTATCTTCCCCATACTATTAGAATAGATACTTATCTTCCCCATGCTATTAGAATAGATGATTATCTTCCCCATACTATTAGAATAGATACTTATCTTCCCCATACTATTAGATTAGAATAGATAATTATCTTCCCCATGCTATTAGATTAGATCAGATCATTATCTTCCCCATACTATTAGATTAGAATAGATAATTATCTTCCCCATACTATTAGATTAGAATAGATAATTATCTTCCCCATACTATTAGATTAGAATAGATAATTATCTTCCCCATGCTATTAGAATACATGATTATCTTCCCCATACTATTAGAATAGATACTTATCTTCCCCATACTATTAGATTAGAATAGATAATTATCTTCCCCATGCTATTAGATTAGATCAGATCATTATCTTCCCCATACTATTAGATTAGAATAGATAATTATCTTCCCCATACTATTAGATTAGAATAGATAATTATCTTCCCCATGCTATTAGAATACATGATTATCTTCCCCATACTATTAGAATAGATACTTATCTTCCCCATACTATTAGATTAGAATAGATAATTATCTTCCCCATGCTATTAGATTAGATCAGATCATTATCTTCCCCATACTATTAGATTAGAATAGATAATTATCTTCCCCATACTATTAGATTAGAATAGATAATTATCTTCCCCATACTATTAGATTAGAATAGATAATTATCTTCCCCATGCTATTAGATTAGATCAGATCATTATCTTCCCCATACTATTAGATTAGAATAGATAATTATCTTCCCCATACTATTAGATTAGAATAGATAATTATCTTCCCCATACTATTAGATTAGAATAGATAATTATCTTCCCCATGCTATTAGATTAGAAGAGAGAATTATCTTCCCCATACTATTAGATTAGATCATTATCTTCCCCATACCATTAGATTAGAATAGATAATTATCTTCCCCATACTATTAGATTAGAATAGATCATTATCTTCCCCATACTATTAGATTAGATTAGATCATTATCTTCCCCATTGTCACCCCCTGACCTGAGTACTCTTTGTTTTCTTTATTGTTTTGGTTAGGTCAGGGTGTAACATGGGTGACGTATGTGTTTTTGTACTGTCTAGGGGTTTTGTAGGTTTATGGGGTTGTTTATCATCTAGGTGTTTATATATGTCTATGATTTTCTAGATTGGTTCTCAATTAGAGGCAGGTGTTTATCGTTATCTCTGATTGGGAACCATATTTAGGCAGCCATCTTCTTTGGGTATTTTGTGGGTTATTGTCTATGTCTAGTTGCCTGTGTCTGCACTTTTGTATGATAGCGTCACGTTCGTTTTGTTATTTTTGTATAGTTTGTTTAGTGTCTATCTTTATTAAAAGTATAATGTATTCACATCACGCTGCGCCTTGGTCTCCTCAATACGACGAACGCCCATGTTATTAGAATAGATAATTATCTTCCCCATACTATTAGATTAGAATAGTTAATTATCTACCTCGTACTATTAGAATAAATTATTATCTTCAACATACTATTAGAATAGTTAATTATCTACCCCATAATATTAGATCAGAATAGATAATTATCTTCCCCATACTATTAGATTAGAATAGTTAATTATCTACCTCATACTATTAGAATAGATTATTATCTTCAACATACTATTAGAATAGTTAATTATCTACCCCATAATATTAGATCAGAATAGATAATTATCTTCCCCATACTATTAGATTAGAATTATTATCTTTCCCATACTGTTAGAATAGATTAGACAATTATCTTCCACATGCTATTAGATTGGAATAGATAATTCTCTTCCCCATACTATTAGAATAGATACTTATCTTCCCCATGCTATTAGAATAGATGATTATCTTCCCCATACTATTAGAATAGATACTTATCTTCCCCATACTATTAGATTAGAATAGATAATTATCTTCCCCATGCTATTAGATTAGATCAGATCATTATCTTCCCCATACTATTAGATTAGAATAGATAATTATCTTCCCCATACTATTAGATTAGAATAGATAATTATCTTCCCCATACTATTAGATTAGAATAGATAATTATCTTCCCCATGCTATTAGATTAGAAGAGAGAATTATCTTCCCCATACTATTAGATTAGATCATTATCTTCCCCATACCATTAGATTAGAATAGATAATTATCTTCCCCATACTATTAGATTAGAATAGATCATTATCTTCCCCATACTATTAGATTAGATTAGATCATTATCTTCCCCATTGTCACGCCCTGACCTGAGTACTCTTTGTTTTCTTTATTGTTTTGGTTAGGTCAGGGTGTAACATGGGTGACGTATGTGTTTTTGTACTGTCTAGGGGTTTTGTAGGTTTATGGGGTTGTTTATCATCTAGGTGTTTATATATGTCTATGATTTTCTAGATTGGTTCTCAATTAGAGGCAGGTGTTTATCGTTATCTCTGATTGGGAACCATATTTAGGCAGCCATCTTCTTTGGGTATTTTGTGGGTTATTGTCTATGTCTAGTTGCCTGTGTCTGCACTTTTGTATGATAGCGTCACGTTCGTTTTGTTATTTTTGTATAGTTTGTTTAGTGTCTATCTTTATTAAAAGTATAATGTATTCACATCACGCTGCGCCTTGGTCTCCTCAATACGACGAACGCCCATGTTATTAGAATAGATAATTATCTTCCCCATACTATTAGATTAGAATAGTTAATTATCTACCTCGTACTATTAGAATAAATTATTATCTTCAACATACTATTAGAATAGTTAATTATCTACCCCATAATATTAGATCAGAATAGATAATTATCTTCCCCATACTATTAGATTAGAATAGTTAATTATCTACCTCATACTATTAGAATAGATTATTATCTTCAACATACTATTAGAATAGTTAATTATCTACCCCATAATATTAGATCAGAATAGATAATTATCTTCCCCATACTATTAGATTAGAATTATTATCTTTCCCATACTGTTAGAATAGATTAGACAATTATCTTCCACATGCTATTAGATTAGAATAGATCATTATATTCCCCATGCTATTAGAATAGATCATTATATTCCCCATGCTATTAGAATAGAATAATTATCTTCCCCCATGCTATTAGAATAGATAATTATATTCCCCATGCTATTAGATTAGAATAATTATCTTCCCACATGCTATTAGATTAGAATAATTATCTTCCCCATACTATTAGATTAGAATAGATAATTATCTTCCCCATACTATTAGATTAGAATAAATAATTATCTTCCCCATACTATTAGATTAGAATAGATAATTATCTTCCCCATACTATTAGATTAGAATAAATAATTATCTTCCCCATACTATTAGATTAGAATAATTATCTCCCCCATACTATTAGATTATAATAGATAATTATATCCCCCAAGCTATTAGAATAGACAATTATCTTCCCTATACTATTAGAATAGATTAGACAATTATATTCCCCATGCTATTAGATTAGAAGAGATAATTATCTTCCCCATGCTATTAGAATAGATACTTATCTTCCCCATGCTATTAGAATAGATACTTATCTTCCCCCATGCTATTGGAATAGATACTTATCTTCCCCATGCTATTAGAATAGATACTTATCTTCCCCATGCTATTAGAATAGATACTTATCTTCCCCATGCTATTAGAATAGATACTTATCTTCCCCATGCTATTAGAATAGATACTTATCTTCCCCATGCTATTAGAATAGATACTTATCTTCCCCATGCTATTAGAATAGATACTTATCTTCCCCATGCTATTAGAATAGATACTTATCTTCCCCATACTATTAGAATAGATACTTATCTTCCCCATGCTATTAGAATAGATCATTATCTTACCCATACTATTAGAATAGATCATTATCTTACCCATACTATTAGATTAGAAGAGATAATTATCTTCAACATACTATTAGTGTCACGCCCTGGTCTAAGTATTTTGTGTTTTTCTTCATGTATTGGGTCAGGCCAGGGTGTGGCATGGGGTTTTTGTATTGTGGTGTGTTTTGTCTTGGGGTTTTGGTGTGTATGTATTGGGATTGTAGCTAGTGGGGTTATCTGGCAAAGTCTATGGCTGTCTGGAGTGGTTCTCAATCAGAGGCAGGTGTTTATCGTTGTCTCTGATTGGGAACCATATTTAGGCAGCCATATTCTTTGAGTTTGTCGTGGGTGATTAGAAGAGAAGAGATAATTATCTTCCCCATACTATTAGAATAGATACTTATCTTCCCCCATGCTATTAGAATAGATAATTATCTTCCCGATACTATTAGATTAGAATAATTATTTTCCCCATACTATTAGATTAGAATAATTATCTTCCCCATACTATTAGAATAGATAATTATCTTCCACATACTATTAGATTATTATTTTCCCCATTTGTTTTATTTAACCTCTATTTAACTAGGCAATTCAGTTCAGAACAAATAACGGCCTACCCCGGCCAAACCCGGACGATGCTGGACCAATTGAGAGCTGCCCTATGGGACTCCCAGTCACGGGCCGGATGTGATACACTCAGGAACCCTAGGTGCTAAGTATCCTCCCATGCTATCAGATTAGCCTGTTGGGGAGGAATGGTCATCCTTTCATATGCAATGAGGTGCCACACACATACACACACACACACACACACACACACACATACACGCACACACACACAGAGAGAGAGACAGACAGACACAGTGCCCCCATTGTACTCATTGACCCCCTAAGTCCTTCCTCAATTGCTCAGCCATGCGATCAGCTGGTCAATCAATCAACCAATTCCACAGCAATCAATAACTCAGGTTAATGTAAGAGGGGTTTGTTTTGTCTCTTTGTCTGGTGCTTGGGAAGAAGCTGTGGGATTTTCACTGTGTGTGCCCGGGAGAAAGTGTTTGATACTGTTTGAGAAGTCAGTAAGGAAAAGGGGATCCACAGCAGTCACACACACACACACACACGCACACGCACACACACACACACACGCACACGCACACGCACACGCACACACACACACACACACACACGCACACACACGCACACACACGCACACACACGAAGGCAGAAAGACAGATTCAAACACAGATTCAACCACAAAGACCAGGGAGGTTTTCCAACACCTCGCAAATAATGGCACCTATTGGTAGATGGGCATAAAAAAATGGTCACTACAAAGATACAGGCGTCCTTCCTAACTCAGTTGCTGGAGAGGAAGGAAACTGCTCAGGGCTTTCACCATGAGGCCAATGGTCACTTTAATCGAGTTACAGAGTAATGGCTGTGATAGGAGAAAACTTGTGGAGTAACATTGTAGTCACTCCACAATACTAACCTAAATGACAGTGCTCTCATGCATGCTTCAGTGTTGCTTGCCAGAAAGCGCACATAGAAGTATTTTTTCTCATCTGGTAGGCTTGTGTCACTCGGTAGCTGCTGTAAAACTGCAAAATATTTGTCAAAGAAATGAACTTTTTCAACACATCACTGAGTACCGTTCTTCATATTTTCAAGCATAGTGGTGGCTAAATCATATTATGGGTATGCTTGTCATCGGCAAGGAGAAGGGAGTTTTTTAGGATATAAAGAAACAGAATAGAGCAAAGCACAGGCCAAATCCTAGAGGAAAACCTGGTGGAGTTGCTTACCAAGACAACATTTAATGTTCCTGAGTGGATTAGATACAGTTTTGACTTACATCAGCTTGAAAATCTATGGCAAGATTTGAAAATGGCTGTCTAGCAATGATCAACAGTCAACTTGTACCCCAGTGACCAACAACCAACTTTGCAAAGCTTGAAGAATTTTGAAAAGACTAAAAGGTAAATATTGTACAATCCAGATGCGCAAAGCTCTTAGAGATTTTCCCAGAAAAACTCACAGCTGTAATCACTGCCAAAGGTGATTCAAGTACTGACTGACTTAAAGGTTGGAATACTTATGTAAATGAGATATTTATTTCATTTTCAATGCATTTGGGAAAAAAAATCAAAAAAACATGTTTCTACTTTGTCGTTATGGGGAACTGTGTGTAGATGGGTGAGAAAAAAATATATATTTAATCCGTTTGAATTCAAGCTGTCACTGCGCAAAATGTGTAATGAATACTTTCCTGAAGGCATTGTATACATCTTGGCTACATTGTAACCGCAAATCAGTCACAGTGCGCTCGCATAAGGGGTTCACCCATGACTGTTACTTTTTGTAACTGAATGAAAACATTTTAACAATGTGATTTAACTGATCGATGACAGGAAATGATTTCACCGATATAATCATGTAATATTAGTCCTATTGATTATTTCACACAAAGGTGCAACTTCCAGTAGGCTGATGAAAGGCTACTCAGAGGCTGCGATACAGCGAAGCCAAGACATGTCCGGTCGTACTCATCATGGTTATTACAGGCAAAGTCAAACAGTACAATGAATTTGCTCGTGGTGCACGCCGCTCAAATGATATTTAACAAGACATGACACTATACAAATGTAACAACAGCACAACAAAATAGATAAAGATTTTATTTTGCAGGTGCCTCTTTATTTTGTACACAAGTGGTGCAACTATTGTTTTTTAACCGAGTGAATGAAATCTCGAGGCAACGGGACAGGGTGCAAAATTCAAAATGTTAATTATTATATCACGTACAGTGAGGGAAAAAAGTATTTGATCCCCTGCTAATTTTGTATGTTTGCCCACTGACATAGAAATGATCAGTCTATCATTTTAATGGTAGGTTTATTTGAACAGTGAGAGACAGAATAACATTTAAAAAATCCAGAGAAATGCATGTAAAAAAATATATATAAATTGATTTGCATTTTAATGAGGGAAATAAGTATTTGACCACCTCTCAATCAGAAATATTTCTGGCTTCCAGGTGTCTTTTATACAGTAACGAGCTGAGATTAGGAGCACACTCTTAAAGGGAGTGCCAGAAGGGAGTGCTCCTAATCTCAGCTTGTTACCTGTATAAAAGACACCTGTCCACAGAAGCAATCAATCAGATTCCAAACACTCCACCATGGCCAAGACCAAAGAGCTCTCCAAGGATGTCAGGGACAAGATGTAGACCTACACAAGGCTGGAATGAGCTACAAGACCATTGCCAAGCAGCTTGGTGAGAAGGTGACAACAGTTGGTGTGATTATTCGCAAATGGAAGAAACACAAAAGAACTGTCAATCTCCCTCGGCCTGGGGCTCCATGCAAGATCTCACCTCGTGGAGTTGCAATGATCATGAGAACGGTGAGGAATCAGCCCAGAACTACACGGGAGGATCTTGTCAATGATCTCAAGGCAGCTGGGACCATAGTCACCAAGAAAACAATTGGTAACACACTATGCCGTGAAGGACTGAAATACTGCCGCGCCCTCAAGGTCCCCCTGCTCAAGAAAGCACATATACATGCCCGTCTGATGTTTGCCAATGAACATCTGAATGATTCAGAGGACAACTGGGTGGAAGTGTTGTGGTCAGATGAGACCAAAATTGTGCTCTTTGGCATCAACTCAACTTGCCGTGTTTGGAGGAGGTGGAATGCTGCCTATGACCCCAAGAAAACCATCCCCACCGTCAAACATGGAGGTGGAAACATTATGCTTTGGGGGTGCTTTTCTGCTAAGGGGACAGGACAACTTCACCGCATCAAAGGGACGATGGACAGGGCCATGTACTGTCAAATCTTGGGTGAGAACCTCCTTCCCTCAGCCAGGGCATTGAAAATGGGTCCTGGATGGGTATTCCAGCATGACAATGACCCCAAAAACACGGCCAAGGCAACAAAGGTGTGGCTCAAGAAGAAGCACATTAAGGTCTTGGAGTGGCCTAGCCAGTCTCCAGACCTTAATCCCATAGAAAATCTGTGGAGGGAGCAGAAGGTTTGAGTTGCCAAACGTCAGCCTCGAAACCTTAATGACTTGGAGAAGATCTGCAAAGAGGAGTGGGACAAAATCCCTCCTGAGATGTTTACAAACCTGGTGGCCAACTACAAGAAATGTCTGACCTCTGTGATTGCCAACAAGGGTTTTGCCACCAAGTACTAAGTCATGTTTTGCAGAGGGGTCAAATACTTATTCCCCTCATTAAAATGCAAATAAATTTATAACATTTTTGACATGTGTTTTTCTGGATTTTTTTGTTGTTATTCTGTCTCTCACTGTTCAAATAAACCTACCATTAAAATTATAGACTGATCATTTCTTTGTCAGTGGGCAAACGTACAAAATCAGCAGGGGATCAAATACTTTTTTCCCTCCCTGTATAATATGGAGATATATATTTCATAACATACTATAGCTCAAAATAATACTATTAATTGAAAATGACAAATTATCCAATTGATCATGAGAATTGTCTTGTAAGTGGGGATGCAGCTGCTCTGTTTGCTCCATATCTCAGATGCCTATACACACACACACACACACACACACACACACACACACACACACACACACACACACACACACACACACACACACACACACACACACACACACACACACACACACACACACACCGAATTATCATAGTCAAAATACACACATTCTCCAACCAAGGCTATGCCCAGTTCATAGGAATGTACAGAAAGAAGGAAAATAGTTATTTGATAACCAAGTGTTTTTCTTTAAGACAAGGGAGTTGGATATCTTGTTATGCCTACCGTTTGTTTTTCTCAATATCTATGAGAACGTGATGTCTGACTATGTCGCTATCTTTATTCCCACTTCAAGACAAGTTCTCTGTGCCCTGAGAAAAATGTCTGTTGCTCAAAGGGAAAAAAACCTTGAGGTTTTCTATACACATTCTATGACGGAGTCCCTCTAGAATGGATATATGCTGTGACGCCCTCTAGAATGGATGTATGCTGTGACGCCTAGGGCTCTGAGTTACAATAAGGCCACGCCATGTCATTAAAAAAGTACATTCTAAAAACCCAAGCCCAGCTTTTTCACCACTTCTCTTTTATCCCCACGTTTTTCCCTTCTTTTTAAATATATTGACAACCATTGGCTTCCCCTCCTCTCCGTCCCTCCCCTGCTTTTCTGCGCTGAGGGTCGCTGACAAAAGGAATTGTGCGAACGGGTCTTTTAAGAATCCCTAAATGTTCTCAGCACGGCACACAATAGAATAGAATGAATGTGGGTCCGCCGGACAAAGACCCCCACTCTCCCGTCCTCTCCGTCCCCCTCCGACCCGCTTCCCCCAACCCCAAACCCGTGATGGATCCGAACAGACGCATGAACGTGGGCCCAATCAGGGATGGCTAACTAGCCCCATTCTACGGTCCTTACACCTTGGGTCTGCTGTTGATTGATATGGGAAACAGACGCTGGTACCGGACCATAGCGTTTTCTCTCGCTCTATTTCTCTTCTGCTTCAGCCTCTCTCTCTCTCTCTCTCTGTCTCTTTCTCTCACTCTCTCTCTCTCCACTAACATGCTTTATGCTTCAACCAAAGCCTATAATTATCCACCCTCTCCAAATGCTACAGATTAGATGCGGGGTTGCAGGTATTAAATGGTGATTCTATGTACATAACACGTTTAGATTGTCCCTCAAAGCCACCATAGCCGCGTCTCGTGAGGCGCCGAGGCGATGTAACGAATGCGAGAGAAATATGAACGCGAGGGACGATGAAATTAGAGAATGAGAGAAAGAAAGAGGTATGGAGATATACTAATATGTGTTTTATTGCAGATAATTGTTCCTCCTACGGAAGCTTAAATAATAAACAGAAGAGTTGATTGTGTACGGTTGATGGATATGGAGAATCTCCTCTCTCAATGCCCAATCGTCGGTTTGCTGACAGCTTGATGTTCAGTATAGGAATGTTCTGATGTCCCTTCAGAAAATGATTTTATCATTACAACATAATCAAATCAAAAGTCCTATTCATAGAGATACCCTTTAACCAATGAGTCCACAGTCACAGAACATTACATGGAATGCAGATCAACTTTTACCCCCAGCTATATGGAAAACAATATAGGGACATATCTCACACACACACACACACACACACACACACACACACACACACACACACACACACACACACACACACACACACACACACACACACACACACACACACACACACACACACACACACACACACACACACACACACACACACACACACAGGATATATAGGATCAGGATATAACTGATGTAGGCCAGGATGCAGGTGCTAAACAGTGGGTGTGGGGTGTACTAGTGTGCATTCTTCTTTGGCCCATTTCCTCAATCCCTTTTTTTTTAACAGCCAAACAAGCACCAAATTCAGAATGTATACACTCTTAAAAACACATTCAGAAATCATAACCAAGCCATTGTCTCCGTGTGTAGTTTGACCTCATACCATGCTGCAAGGGTAGAAATGAATAATATGACAAAGGGGGAATTTCCAAGGCTTCAACTGTGGCTAAATGATAAGGCCACCCCATTGATAAACTATGAACCCACGAGAACTTTTCATTTGTGATGATTATGATCCGTCTCTATTGAAAGTTGTAAACAAGTTCCTCCGCATTACAGCGTGAAGATCTCTTTGCTGAAAGCTAATTTGGTGGCAATAACGTCACAATGAGGGTCTGTATGTAATTATAGCACACAGTCACGCAGGGGTGTGTGTGTGTTTATGTGTGTGCAGATTACACATACTAGTGCTTTTTACTCGGGGCTTGTGTGGACATAGTGTGTCTAATGTGTATTTTCAGGAATATGGTGGGGGGGGGGTGCATATCTGTGTGTGGGTTCATTTATGTGTTCATGCGTGCGTGTTTGTGCGTGTGCCGTCTACACATATTTCTGTTTTTGACCTTGGGGCTTGTGCGTGTGTGTGTGTGTGTGCGTGTGTGTGTGTGTGTGTGTGTGTGTGTGTGTGTGTGTGTGTGTGTGTGTGTGTGCGTGCGTGCGTGCGTGCGTGCGTGTGTGTGTGTGTGTGTGTGTGTGTGTGTGTGTGTGTGTGTGTGTTCAGGAATGTGAGTAATAATCCATATCCGTCTATGTCACTTTAAGATTACAGGCTTTGGACCAATTCCATTTCAATTCAGTCAATTCAGGCAGTACTGCAAACTAAATTGACTGAATTGAAATGGGATTGACCCCAAACCTGAGTGTATATATGTAGGTTTATTATTTCATTTCAAATATATGTAGCTGAATCTATTTCCACATCAACATCTGACCCTAGATCTGGTCTCTGTGCATGTAATGAAAACAAAATATCCATAATGCCTGCGTTTTTAGCATCTCTGACCTCATATCCGGCACTCTTACCTTTGTCTTTCTTTTCTGGGGAACAGAACCCCAGAACCCCCCCCCCCTCACACAACCCCACAGCACATGCCCCCAGCCTCGCAAATCCCCAATATGTGCCATCTAATCTCTCATTGTGTTTTACTGCTTCTGAGTTAGCGATACTGCTCAGATTCATAACACTGTTTGAAGTGGAGATTCTTTCCTTTGAGGGGTAATGTGTTCTGGAATGTGGTATAAGACTGGACATGACAAGATAACCAACAAAAATAGAGTAATTTAGGAGAGGGGAGAAAAAGAGGGGGAGAGACGGAGAGAGAGAGAGAGAGAGAGAGAGAGAGAGAAGAAAAAGCGAGGTGAGAGAGTGAACTCAGCAGAGAGTGGTTTGGAGAAACTGAGGGTCAAGTGACAGGGTGATAGGGAGAGGTCAGGGTCGAGTGACAGAGTGATAGGGAGATGTGAGGGTCGAGTGACTGGGTGATAGGGAGATGTGAGGGTCGAGTGACTGGGTGATAGGGAGATGTGAGGGTCGAGTGACAGAGTGATAGGGAGAGGTGAGGGTTACCTGACAGGGTGATAGGGAGATGTGAGGGTTACCTTACAGGATGATAGGGAGAGGTGAGGGTCGAGTGACAGGGTGATAGGGAGAGGTGAGGGTCGAGTGACAGGGTGATAGGGAGAGGTGAGGTGAGGGTGACACAACCGAACATGCTGCTCTGCTTCATTAGGTCATTTGTGTCTATTTGCGGTGAACTACCTGTTCGCAAAGTTTTACGTGTACAATTTTATTAGGAAGATTCCAACGTTTCAGTTTACTGATATTCATTAGAGCATTTCCCTCCATTTTAGATAATATTCAAAACATTAAGAACACCTTCCTAATATTGAGTTGCACCACCTTTTGCCCTCAGAACAGTTTTAATTCGTCAGAGAATGGACTCTACAAGGTGTTGAAAGCGTTCCATAGGGATGCTGGCCCATGTTGACTCTAATGCTTCCCACAATTGTGTCAAGTTGGCTGGATGTCCTTTGGGCGATGGACATTTCTTGATACACACAGGAAACTGTTGAGCGTGAAATACCCAGCAGCGCTGCAGTTCTTGACACAAACCGGTGTGCCTGGCATCTACTACCATACCCCGTACAGAGGCGCTGTGTCTTGCCCATTCACACTCTGAATGGCACACATACACAATCCATGTTTCAAATGTATAAGGCTTAAAAGTCCTTCTCTAACCTGTCCTCCCTTTCATCTACACTGAATGAACAGGTGACATCAATAAGGGATCATAGCTTTCACCTGGATTCACCTGGTCAGTCTATGTCATGGAAAGAGCATATGCTTTTATCCAAAGCGACCGACAGTCATGCATGCACACATTATTCACGTATGAGTAGTCCGGGGAATTGAACCCAGTATGCTGGCATTGTAAACTCCATACCAACTGAGCTACAGAGGACCTGCATACTATAATGCATTCTATAGCCAAGGACAATACAGGCCTATAAAGAGCAAGAGGCACTATAGTAACACGCTGTTAATATTAGCCACACTCCCCAACAAAACCAGGAACAATTAGACGACATCTCATTCCTTTTGCGCCGGGAGTCAAGAGAGTGAGCGATTTGAGCAATAAATTAACTGTTAAAAATGTCCGTCTCGCCCGTCAAACTGTCATCAAGAGACACCATTGGTAGTACCAACAAAAACACACCCTGCCCCACATCACCAATCACATCGCTCAACTCAAAAAGGAAGAAACCCCCAAAATAACATTATTCTGCAGTTCGCTGCTTTCATGGCTTGAATGGTTCGGGGGGGCTGGATGTAAAGTGGGGTACACAGGAGCCCACAAAGGACCCTGCCTCCAGAGAAAGAGAGAGAGAGAGAGAGAGAGAAAGAGAGAGAGAGAGGTGCCAGAAGACCATTCACAATTAGAGAGAGAAAGATGAAATTAACCAGGTGACAAGAGCATTTTTGAGGAGAGGTAGGAGTAGGAAAGAGGGGCCTGGAAACAAAAGAGAGAGGGAGAGGCAGTTAAAAGGGAATTTCCCCCTGGGGGAATCTGGGATTATTTTTCTCATGTCTGAGGCATTTCTAGGTTAGTGAGACATGTTTCACAAATAATTGCCAGGGAGGAAGGCAGGTCTGGGCTTCACTCGCTGAATGATACCCCTTATGACAGCTTCCTGTGTATTGATGGGGGGGGGGGTCTAAAAAAAATAAATGTAGTCCTGTTCGTGTCATTTCGCGAAGCCTTTATGTTATACTGATCACACTATAAGGCTCTATGTCATACTGATCACACTATAAGGCTCTATGTCATACTGATCACACTATAAGGCTCTATCTTATACTGATCACACTAAAAGGCTCTATGTTAAACTGATCACACTATGAGGCTCTATTTTATACTGATCACACTATACGGCTCTATGTTATGGTGACCACACTATAAGGCTCTATGTCATACTGATCCCACTACAAGGCTCTATTTTATACTGATCACACTATAAAGTTCTGTGTTAAACTGATCACTCTATAAGGCTCTATGTTATGCTGACCACACTATAAGGCTCTATGTCATACTGATCACTCTATAAGGCTCTATTTTATACTGATCACACTATAAGGCTCTATGTCATACTGATCACTCTATAAGGTTCTATGTCATACTGATCACACTATAAGGCTCTATGTCATACTGATCCCACTATAAGGCTCTATGCCTTGCTGATCACGCTGATCACGCTTTTTTGAAAAGCAGGCGGACACTAACAACACAATCCTTTGGGCAAAACTCAAAGAACTGAACAGATGCAATGACTTCAAATGATTCCTCTCATCAACACGAAATCGACCTTGGAGCATTTTTTGATGATTCTATTAGCTAAATGGTGACATTTATCCATACATGTTTCAACCAGAATATAGCTGAGAGGATAAAAAAATAATACTTGGATTTAGCTAACGTTAAAAGCTCAGCTACAGCCAATCAATCAATCAATCAATCAATCAATCAAATGTATTTATAAAGCCCTTTTTACATCAGTTGATGTCACTTAGAGCTATACAGAAACCCAGCTTAAAACCGCAATTAGCAAGCAATGCAAATGTAGAAGCACGGTGGCTAGGAAAAACTCCCTAGAAAGGCTGGACCTAGAGAGGAACCAGGCTATGAGGGGTGGCCAGTCCTCTTCTGGCTGTGCCGGGTGGAGATTATAACAGCACATGGCCAAGATGTTCAAACGTTCATAGATGACTAGCATGGTTAAATAATAATAATCACAGTGGTTGTAGAGGGTGCAACAAGTCAGCACCTCAGGAATAACTGTCAGTTGGCTTTTCATAGCCGATCTTTCAGAGTTAGAGACAGCAGGTGCGGTAGAGAGAGCGAGAGAGAGAGAGAGAGAGTTGAAAACAGCAGGTCAGGGACAAAGTAGCACGTCTGCTATGGAAAACAGCAGGTCAGGGACAAGGTAGCACGTCTGCTATGGAAAACAGCAGGTCAGGGACAGGTAGCACGTCTGCTATGGAAAACAGCAGGTCAGGGACAAGGTAGCACGTCTGCTATGGAAAACAGCAGGTCAGGGACAAGGTAGCACGTCTGCTATGGAAAACAGCAGGTCAGGGACAAGGTAGCACGTCTGCTATGGAAAACAGCAGGCCAGGGACAGGTAGCACTTATGCTATGGAAAACAGCAGGTCAGGGACAAGGTAGCACGTCTGCTATGGAAAACAGCAGGTCTGGGACTGGTAGCACGTCTGCTATGGAAAACAGCAGGTCTGGGACAGGTAGCACTTATGCTATGGAACCCTGAACAGGTCAGGATTCCATAGCCGCAGGCAGAACAGTTGAAACTGGAGTAACAGCATGACCAGGTGGACTGGGGACAGCAAGGAATCATCAGGCCAGGTAATCCTGAGGCATGGTTCTAGGGCTCAGGTCCTCAGACACACACACACACAGTGTTACAGTGGATGTCTATAGTATTTAGCTGTTTCCTAACTTGACTAGTTTAACAATCTGAGATCTTTTGCAGACGAGGCTACTAAACAGAAAGCTACAACATTACAATCAGCCAACTAAAGCTAGGTATACCAGCAAATGTTAGCACATGACTGGAGTTGGCTAGCTAGTTAGCCTGGCACCTGCTAGGGTTAGGGTTGGGGTTAAGGGTTAGGGTTAGGGCTAGTAGGAAAACCTGCAAAATCGTCAGTGTATCAAATACTTGTTCTCCCCACTGTATATATTTTTTTAAACGTGTCTTGCAAACAATATCATGGTACCTGGGCTTCTAGATAAACAAACATAATTCCCTTGCCTGTGCGTGTCATTGTACCAGAACTGTATCCTGGGAACTGTATAGCTCTCGAGGGATTGGGAATGATGCTGGATTTCAAGCAGATGACTCATGAGGAGCTAAATGACAGTTTGAAGGCTGTGGGATGAGTGTTGTCATGATCAAACTATTCCCTGAACTTCACTGATCAATCTGTATTTTCTTACTGTATGCTTCCTTGTCAAGGGCAATTTCATCATGACCACTAATTCTATTAGTTACAGATTATTACAACAGATCATGTGATTTCACCATAGATTTTTGTATCCATTACTGGGAGTTACAGGATAGGTACTGTTTGGTTTAGCACAGAGAATTTTCAACCAACATTAGCGAGGCCGTCGTTGTCCTCGATTCATGGAAATAGGAGTCTCATTAAATGTCAGTGTCCAGTCACAAGGGATCAGTTTTAATTTAGTAAAATGCTCCGTTATTAATATAAATACTTTCAGTGGAATGGTTTCAAACACGCACATCAAGCACATGGTTTGATGCCATTATTCCATTCGCTCAATTCCAGCCAATTATTATGAGCTGTCCTCCCCTCAGCAGCCTCCACCGAATATGTACCATCTTGTCTATTTCAAGTTTTCTCTTATTGATAGAGACAGCCCTCTGTCATCATGACATGCAGCACTTTGGGGTGGACACCCACCTGTCTCCATCAATGAGAGAAGACTTGAAATAGACACGATGTCGGCAAAAATAGTTTGGTAAATCACATGATCAGGTGTAACAAGATGATTCTACAGTTCTCTGCACTTCTGTGTCTCTACACCTGAGACACACTCAGACACCTTGAACTGTACTACACTGTTCATACATACGTTTACCATTTAACATTCTTGTTGAATACTCTATTCTCTTGATTTAGCATTAAACAGTGTACACTCCCCTGTATTTTAGATAGACATTCTTTGAATATCTGAATGTCTGTTTGATGCTACAGAGCTAATAGAAATATCTTTGAATGCATGAAGGCAGACAAATGTAGAAGATTGATGGAAAATATGCATATATTATGGTGGTTCTACATCAGGTCTCTCCAACCCTGTTCCTGGAGAACTACCGACCTCACTCCAACCCTGTTCCTGGAGAGTTACCATCCTCACTCCAACCCTGTTCCTGAAGAGTTACCATCCTCACTCCAACCCTGTTCCTGGAGAGCTACCATCCTCACTCCAACCCTGTTCCTCACTCCAACCCTGTTCCTGGAGAGCTACCATCCTCACTCCAACCCTGTTCCTGGAGAGCTACCATCCTCACTCCAACCCTGTTCCTGGAGAATTACCGACCTCACTCCAACCCTGTTCCTGGAGAGTTACCATCCTCACTCCAACCCTGTTCCTCACTCCAACCCTGTTCCTGGAGAGCTACCATCCTCACTCCGACCCTGTTCCTGGAGAGCTACCATCCTCACTCCGACACTGTTCCTGGAAAACTACCGACCTCACTCCAACCCTGTTCCTGGAGAGCTACCATCCTCACTCCGACCCTGTTCCTGGAGAGCTACCATCCTCAATCCAACCCTGCTCCTGGAGAGTCACAGTCTGGTAGGTTTTCACTCCAACCCTGTTCCTGGAGTGCTACCGTCCGGTAGGTTTTCACTCCAACCCTGTTCCTGGAGAGCTACCGTCCGGTAGGTTTTCTCTCCAACCCTGTTCCTGGAGAGCTACCGTCCTGTGTAATGGAGGCTGGTGACTTGAAGAATTGAGGAGGATGGTATAGGCACGGAATGCACAGAGACAACAAAGTGTGTTTCAAAAATCAACAAAGACTAATTATTTTAACCTAAAGCATTTAATGAAGACATAGTACAATATTATTGGGAAGGGGAATGAGAGGGCTACTTACACCATGCTGGAAAGGGATCACAGCAGTGATTGAATGAGGATATGAGGCATGAGTTGGGTTGTGCAGAGGCTGGACCAGTGCAGGACAGGCTTTGAATGTGAAGAGAAAAAACTATCACACAACACACTACACAGTTAGACAAAAGATCTAAGAAAGAGTTAGTCCAAGCATGGAGTAAAATCATTGATGTGTAATAATGTGATTGTGTTTGTGATTGACTCTACATTAAGTAATGAGACAAAATTGATAGGGTTGCTCACAGTGATTGGAGAGGAAACATTCAATGTGCCAGTGCATGAGCAGGCACATGAGACATGGCTTCAGTTCATGTCAGGAGAAAGTTGCCAATGGTAGTGGAGTGGAGTAGTCATCACCTCTTAATCAGGGAACAGGAGGGGACTTAGCTGTAAATACAAATACCAGATACATTCCATTACAGCTGCGCCATCGTAGGTTTGGACAACGAGTTTCTCTATGAAGTCAAACACAGACTGCGCATCTCGCCCACTTGACACATCAAAGTAGTCCAAGAAACGTTCCTTAATAAATTCCTGATCATCCACATACCTGACGATAACTGACAACTGCAAGCCTGGTGGCATCATAGGTCCCAGAGTGGTGGGGCAATTTTTACCCCCTAGGGCCTGGAGTTGTTCCTTACATGTTAACCTAACTAGGAAAACTCTGGACCCTATAAGCTGATCCTAACTGTTATAGGCCTATTTCTATTTAGCCCTGTTTATCGAAAGTGTTGGAAAAACTTGTCAATAATCAACTAATAATCTATAGTATTCTCTTTGTCTATAGTATTCTCTCTGGTTTCCGCTCAGGTTATGGATGTGTCACTGCAACCTTAAAGGTCATCAATGATGTCACCATTTCCCTTGATTCTAAGCAATGTTATATTGCTATTTTTATTGACTTGGCCAAAGCTTTTGATACCGTAGACCATTCCATTCTTGTGGGCCAGATAAGGAATATTGGTGTCTCTGAGGGGTCTTTGGCCTGGTTTGCTAACTACCTCTCTCGAAGAGTGCAGTGTATAAAGTCAGACAATCTGCTGTCTCAGCCGCTGCCTGTCACCAAGGGAGTACCCCAAGACTCAATCCTAGGCCCCACGCTCTTCTCAATTTACATCCACACCATAGCTCAGTCAGTAAGAAGCTCTCTTATCCATTTATATGCAGATGATACAGTCTTATACTCAGCTGGCCACACCCCAGATTTTGTATTAAATGCGCTACAACAAAGCCTTCTTAGTGTCCAACAAGCTTTCTCTGCCCTTAACCTTGTTCTGAACACATCCAAAACAAAGGTAATGTGGTTTGGTAAGAATAATGCCCCTCTCGCCACAGGTGTGATTACTACCTCTGAGGGTTTAGAGCTTGAAGTAGTCACCTCATACAAGTACTTGGGAGTATGGCTAGACGGTACATTGTCCTTCTTTCAGCACATATCAAAGCTGCAGGCTAAAGTTAAACCGAGACTTGGTTTCCTCTATCATAATCGCTCCTCTTTTACCCCAGCTGCCAAACTAACCCTGATTCAGATGATCCTACCCATGCTAGATTACGGAGACATAATTTATAGATCGGCAGGTAAGTGTGCTCTCGAGCGGCTTGATGTTGCCACCAATGCTCCTTGTAGGACACATCACTGCACTCTATACTCCTCCGTAAACTGGTCATCTCTGTATACCCGTCGCAAGACCCACTGGTTGATGTTTATTTATAAAACCCTCTTAGGCTTCACTTCCCCTATCTGAGATATCTACTGCAGCCCTCATCCTCCACATACAACACCTGTTCTGCCAGTCACATTCTGTTAAAGGTCCCCAAAGCACACACATCCCTGGGTCGCTCGTCTTTTCAGTTCGCTGCAGCAAGCGACTGGAACGAGCTGCAACAAACACTAAAACTGGACAGTTTTATCTCAATCTCTCCATTCAAAGACTGGACACTCTTACTGACAGCCGTGGCTGCTTTGCATGATGTATTGTTGTCTCTAACTTCTTGCCCTTTGTGCTGTTGCCGGTGCCCAATAATGTTTGTACCATGTTTTGTGCTGCTACCATGTTGTGTTGCTACCATGTTGTGTTCTACCATGTTGTTGTTATGTTCTGTTGCTACCATGTTGTGCTGCTACCATGTTGTTGTCATGTTGTGTTGTTACCATGCTGTGTTGTCATGTGTTGCTGCCATGTTATGTTGTTGTCTTAGGTCTCTCTTTATGTAGTGTTGTAGTGTCTCTCTTGTCGTGATGTGTGTTTTGTCCTAAATAAAAGGTATGACAGTGATTAATCAGTTGTTAAAAGGTTTCATATGGGCTATGATGGGACCAGTTTTCCTAATCAGGTCACATGGTTTTAAAAAACTGCTGACAAAAACTCCTGGCCCTGTGGGGATGAAACCCCTGTCAAACTGTAGCTACCTTATATTTGTTCATATAAATTATATTTAGACCGGATTAGTAGGGGGATTTCCTCAACCCAGAAACATAGACAACAGAACTCACAGGGCTGAGCTTGCTTTATGCATGTTTGCATCATACAGGCCTATGCAACTGTAGGCTTTACAAAACATTTACTCACATCTGTCATCACTATTATGTTGACTGAATAATTCCAGTGAATAATTTTAGATAAAAAATGTATATGCAGCCTAGCCTGCCCAATTTTGAATATAAACTAAATTTGATCACATTCACATTTTCTCCTGACACATACCTGTATATGGACTACATATAGATAACGTTAACAATTAGTTTACCCTGACCAGATGGACAGGGCGCATAGGCTGCAACGTTATGCAACTGCTCTTATTAGTAACCTACAGTTGATCAGACTGAAAAATACTCTCGTTTTCATCCCATACAGCATGTCAGATTACTAATGTTTAGGTGTAGAGTTTTTGATTGGGTCTGTCCGGAGTGATAATGTGTTATCATCTTTGCTAAATAAATACCGGAGGAAAGTGGAAAGCCTACTTGAGCTCACGCGAAAAAAATGCACTGCGTCAACCTCTCTCTTTAATCTACATTTTGATGGATGATGCGATGGAAGCTGTCAAATCATTCGGAAAAGACAGTGGAAAGTTCGATATGTGGGTTTTTATATGCTCCCTGCTATTGTTTTGCCGTTTAAAGTTCGATATGTGGGTATTTATATGCTCCCTGCTATTGTTTTGCCGTTTAAAGTTCGATATGTGGGTATTTATATGCTCCCTGCTATTGTTTTGCCGTTTAAAGTTCGATATGTGGGTTTTTATATGCTCCCTGCTATTGTTTTGCCGTTTAAAGTTCGATATGTCATGATGACTCCTTGCTGTCCCCAGTCCACCTGGCCATGCTGCTGTTCCAGTTTCAACTGACCTGAGCCCTAGGACCATGCCCCAGGACTACCTGACATGATGACTCCTTGCTGTCCCCAGTCCACCTGGCCATGCTGCTGCTCCAGTTTCAACTTCCACCTGACTGTGCTGCTGCTCCAGTTTCAACTGTTCTGCCTTATTATTATTCGACCATGCTGGTCATTTATGAACATTTGAACATCTTGGCCATGTTCTGTTATAATCTCCACCCGGCACAGCCAGAAGAGGACTGGCCACCCCACATAGCCTGGTTCCTAGCCACCGTGCTTCTACACCTGCATTGCTTGCTGTTTGGGGTTTTAGGCTGGGTTTCTATACAGCACTTTGAGATATCAGCTGATGTACGAAGGGCTATATAAATACATTTGATTTGATTTGATTTGATATCTGGGTATTTACATGCTCCCTGCTATTGTTTTGCCGTTTAAAGTTCGATATGTGGGTATTTATATGCTCCCTGCTATTGTTTTGCCGTTTAAAGTTCGATATGTGGGTATTTATATGCTCCCTGCTATTGTTTTGCCGTTTAAAGTTCGATATGTGGGTATTTATATGCTCCCTGCTATTGTTTTGCCGTTTAAAGTTCGATATGTGGGTATTTATATGCTCCCTGCTATTGTTTTGCCGTTTAAAGTTCGATATGTGGGTATTTACATGCTCCCTGCTATTGTTTTGCCTTTTAAAGTTCGATATGTGGGTATTTACATGCTCCCTGCTATTGTTTTGCCGTTTAGGGTTCGATATGTGGGTATTTACATGCTCCCTGCTATTGTTTTGCCTTTTAAAGTTCGATATGTGGGTATGTACATGCTCCCTGCTATTGTTTTGCCGTTTAAAGTTCGATATGTGGGTATTTACATGCTCCCTGCTATTGTTTTGCCGTTTAAAGTTCGATATGTGGGTATTTACATGCTCCCTGCTATTGTTTTGCCATTTAAAGTTCGATATGTGGGTATTTACATGCTCCCTGCTATTGTTTTGCAGTTTAAAGTTCGATATGTGGGTATTTACATGCTCCCTGCTATTGTTTTGCCGTTTAAAGTTCGATATGTGGGTTTTTATATGCTCCCTGCTATTGTTTTGCCGTTTAAAGTTCGATATGTGGGTATTTATATGCTCCCTGCTATTGTTTTGCCGTTTAAAGTTCGATATGTGGGTATTTACATGCTCCCTGCTATTGTTTTGCCGTTTAAAGTTCGATATGTGGGTTTTTATATGCTCCCTGCTATTGTTTTGCCGTTTAAAGTTCGATATGTGGGTATTTATATGCTCCCTGCTATTGTTTTGCCGTTTAAAGTTCGATATGTGGGTATTTATATGCTCCCTGCTATTGTTTTGCCGTTTAAAGTTCGATATGTGGGTTTTTATATGCTCCCTGCTATTGTTTTGCCGTTTAGCTGAACGGATCAATGTTCTTTAGGTCACTGTACCCACCTTTCGACCAAGGCTCAGACTTTCCAAAAAGCAGGCAAGGCCAGCAATACAGGCGGCTTAATGAAAGGCTCCCTGTTAACCAGATATACGTTTGATACCTGTTGATATTGAACGCTCTCACCTTTTCATCCTTCCTCATGAAACTGACTCTCGCTTTTAATTCGCACCTTTTCCGTGTACCCCAGAGAGTGAAAGGGGTTCTTCAACAAGAAGTCCACAACATTTTCGGCAGCGTTGGCCATTCTACCATTCTATTGGAGAAAACTGCACACTCGCGCTGGTAGCTAGCTAGCTAGTGAAGTTAGCAAGGCTAACTTTTAACTCTGTCCAACAATGTCAGCAAGCTTCTCAATACAACACACTAGGTTCATTCTCTGATCCTAATTATATGATTGGATGGACAACATGTCAGTTCATACTGCAAAAGCTTTGATTGGTTGGAGGACGTCCTCCGGAAGTGTCATAATTACCATGTACAAATACTTATTTTCCACCATAATTTGCAAATAAATCCATTAAAAATCCTACAATGTGATTTTCTGGATTTTTTTCTTCTAATTTTGTCTGTCATAGTTGAAGTGTACCTATGATGAAAATTACAGGCCTCTCATCTTTTTAAGTGGGAGAACTTGCACAATTGGTGGCTGACTAAATACTTTTTTGCCCCACTGTATGTCTATGGAAGGGGGTGAGGCCTACGAGCCTCCTAGGTTTTGTATTGAGGTCAATATAGCCAGAAGAGGACACACCCCAGTGCTGTTGAAGTTACTGTAGACCTTCATTGCAAAACATTGCATTTTAATCAATTGTCTGGTGACATATGAATATATTTAGTATAGTTTTATCTAAAAATGATTACTTTTTAAATTTTTCTAATGAGGAGCATCCATTGGTCCCGTAGGTTTTCACTCCAACCCTGTTCCTGAAGAGCTAACGTCCTGTCAATTTTTTCTTCTCCATCCCTAATCTAGCACGCCTGACGGTAATAACTAGCTGGTTGATAAACTGAACCAGGTTAGTTACAACTGGGGTTTAAGCGAACACCTACAAGAAGGTAGCTCTCCAGGAACAGGGCTGGAGACCCCTGTTCTACATGGTCTTATGCTGAGCCACACTGGCAATTCTGACCTTTTTCCCATTAATTGGCCTTAATCACATCTATTTCAGAACTGATCTAAATGGTCAAAAGATCAATTAGTGAAAAAAATATAAAATTGGACTGCCTGTGTAAATGCAGCCATAGTCCTTTATCAGGCTTTGGTACACTGACAATGGTGTTAGTGGGCTCTTTGTGCTTGTGGTCGAATGGTCTTGTCTTGTCTGCGGTGAACAGCCAGCTGGACAAGACTCTACCGAAAGTGGTGTAGGGCTTCTTAACCACCAACTCTTTGGTCCTCTTGCTGAAAATGTACTGGTACTGCAGGTCTCCTGGAAGGACATGGTTGTGGTATTAGCATTTACACTTTTTGTGGCAGAGACGTAGGGCAACGCGCCTTTGTTGGTAAAGGTGTCAACTGAATGGGACAGGCTAGCGTATTGTTTAGGGACAATCAAGGGACGTTGGGAGATGCTTTTGAGAGGAACGATCAGTCAACAAAGTGAATGGGCAGGGGGCTAAAGAAGGTGTGAGAAGTCTTATGAGTGCAGTTTTACAGAGTGTGAATTGTTGTGTATGAGAGACTGATGAGAAATGGCTGTCTAAGCACAACCCTGCACAACCAAATCCCGTCTCCTCATCTAAATGTCCTATCTGTAAACTTCTCCTAGCCTATTGACTTTGACAGATCATTATTGTCAATAGTAGCCCTTTACAGTAGACTTTTGTCGACATGTCTTTGTACTGTGTTTTGAGAATCTGCAGAGAGAAGGAGGAGGTGGTTGTGTCATTACTGTTGTAGTCTTGATGTTATACTTTTCAGTGACACTTGCTACTTTCTGTCCCACAATCTTGTTGTGCTCCATAACCGCAAGGTGTGTCCGCTCCCTCATGCTCGGGTACCCAAAATGCAGCAGCTGTGGGGTATTATTCAGCAGGGCCGGTGGAAGGACTCCAGATACCCTGAGTTTTACAAAGAGAAAAGGTAAACAGAGAAGAGGGCAAGAATAAATATATTACATGATCTGGAAGTTTCTCTGTGGTCCTCAGATTACATCTAACCTCCTGTAACCACATAACACAACCACAAACCATACAAACACAACCCAATTCATTTTTATACTATACTATGCTTACTGTAAATGTAACTATCTTATCCGTCAGCTTGTAAATATTTTTGCCAAATCACTTTCATCTTGTGGAGAGATAGGGGTTAGAAGCGCATGTTGGCAGAATCAAATCCTGTACCACCTTCAACAAAATGCACAACAATACACAATTTAACCACCCCACTAATTATATTGATCTCTATTATACGGGCTAGATTTGCACACCTAACACAGACATTTCAATACAGTCTCTGCTTGCTGTTAGACAACTAGCATAACTAAATTGGCAGCAAGATTTATTTCGAGACACAATCTTCATTGCTAATGTTACCAACACACAAACAGAGACTGAGTTAGCTATATCGACAGGTCTATTTTTTGTAACGGAGTATTTTCCAGACAAGGGTGGAATAGATGGCTACCAAATTGAGCTCTTATTTGCTAACATTAGCTAGCTTACGTTAGCTAAAGTCAATAAAAAATAAAGTGAACAGGGCCTCGCGAGTGGTGCAGCAGTCTAAGGCACTGTATCACAATGCTTGAGGCGTCACTACAGGCCTGGGTTCGATCCCAGGCTTTATTACAGCCAGCCGTGACTGGGAGACACATTTGGCCCAGCGTCGTCCGTGTTTGGGGAGTGTTTAGCCGGCTGGATATCCTTGACCCATTGCGCTCTAGGGACTCCTTGTGGCGGGCCGGGCACCTGCAAGCTGACCTCAGTCACCAGTTGTGCAGTGTTTCCTCTGGCACATTGGTGCGACTGGCTTCCGGGTTAAGCGAGAACTACGGCTTGGCAGGGTCGTGTTTCGGGGGATGCATGGCTCTCGACCTTTGCCTTTCCCTAGTCCGTACGGGAGTTGCAGTGATGGGACAAGACTGTAACCACCAATTGGGAAGAAAAAGGGGTAAAAAAACAAATAAAAGATAGAATGAACAAACATGTTTACTCTGTTGAAGGTAGCTACCAGTTTAGCAGTGACTACCATGGCATAGGCAAAATTGATTGACAGTGTGTATCCAAAATATAACTATCTATATGATTTAGCTGATGGCTTTCAGAGTTCAATACAGGCTAGCTGGCTAACTTATCTAGCTAGTCCAGCTAGGCTAGCAAGTTAGCTAGGTTAACTCTTATTGATAATCTTCTGTTTTGTTGTGAAGGAATCAATGATATTTCATCACTTCTCAGCTGTTGTCGAAATGTATTTCCCTGAAAATCCCTCTGATAATCTTCGTAAGGTCACCGTAAGGTCACCGCAAGGCACATCATTCTTCATAGCCACAAACCACTGGCAGCATTGGGGTAAATCTCTGGTAGGCAGAATGGAACTGTGATTGATAACTCATTTTTGTGCTTCTTTGTAATTAGCACAGCCTGGCGTTGTACACCACACAGGCATCATGACATACGTCAGTGACAAATAAACATTGTCAAAACAAGTATTGCCTACAGAAGTTCTGAGGTTGCTGTGTGTTGTTCATTCGAAGTACACAATAGCATGGGGATGAGGTAGATAGATGGGCTGTTTACAGATGGGTTATGTACAGGTGCAGTGATCTGTGAGCTGCTCTGACAGCTGGTGCTTAAAGCTAGTGAGGGAGATATGAGTCTCTAGCTTCAGGGATTTTTGCAACTTCGTTCCAGTCATTGGCAGCAAAGAACTGGAAGGAAAGGCGACCAAAGGAGGAATTGGCTTTGGGGGTGACCAGTGAGATATACCTGCTGGAGCGCGTGCTATGAGTGGGTGCTGCTATGGTGACCAATGAGCTGAGATAAGGTGGGGCTTTACCTAGTAGAGACTTGTAGATAATCTGTAGCCAGTGGGTTTGGCGACGAGTATGAAGCGAGGGCCAACCAAAGAGAACGTACAGGTCGCAGTGGTGGGTAGTGTATGGGGCTTTGGTGACAAAACGGATGGCACTGTGATAGACTGCATCCAATTTGTTGAGTAGAGTGTTAGAGGTTATTTTATAGATGACATCGCAGAAGTCGAGGATCGGTAGGATAGTCAGTTTTACGAGGGTATGTTTGGCAGCATGAGTGAAGGATGCTTTGTTGCGATATAGCCGATTCTAGATTAAATTTTGGATTGGAGATGCTTAATGTGAGTCTGGAAGGAGAGTTAACAGTCTACCCAGACACCTAGGTATTTGTAGTTTTCTACATATTTTAAGTCAGAGCTGTCCAGAGTAGTGATGCTGGACGGGCGGGCAGGTGCAGACAGTGATCGATTGAATAGCATGCATTTAGTTTTACTTGCTAATAAGAGCAGTTGGAGGCCACGGAAGGAGAGTTGTATGGCATTGAATCTCGTCTGGAGGTTAGTTAACACAGTATCCAAAGAAGGGCCAGAAGTATACAGAATGTTGTTGTCTGCGTAGAGGTGGATCAGAGACTCACCAGCGGCAAGAGCAACATCATTGATGTATACAGAGAAGAGATTCGGCCCGAGAATTTAACCCTGTGGCACCACCATAGAGACTGCCAGAGGTCTGGACAACAGGCCCTCTGATTTGACACACTTAACTCTATCAGAGAAGTAGTTGGTAAACCAGGCGAGGCAATCATTTGAGAAACCAAGGCTGTCGAGCCTGCCAATAAGAATGTGGTGATTGACAGAGTCGAAAGCCTTGGCCAGATCGATGAATATGGCTGCACAGTAATGTCTCTTATCGATGGCGGTTATGATGTCATTTAGGACCTTGAGCGTGGCTGAGGTGGACCCATGACCAGCTCTGAAACCAGATTGCATAGCTTAGAAGGTACGGTGGGATTCAAAATGGTCGGTAATCTGTTTGTTAACTTGGCTTTCGAAGACCTTAGAAAGACAGGGTAGGATAGATATAGGTCTGTAGCAGTTTGGGTCTAGAGTGTCATCCCCTTTGAAGAGGGGGATGACTGCGGCAGCTTTCCAATCTTTGGGAATCTCAGACAATATGAAAGAGAGGCTGAACAGGCTAGTAATTGGGGATGCAACATTTTCGGCAGATAATTTTTAGAAAGAGAGGGTCCAGATTGTCTAGCCCGGCTGATTTGTAGGGGTCCAGATTTTGCAGGTCTTTCAGAACATCAGCTATCTGGATTTGGGTGAAGGAGAAATGGTGGGGGCTTTGGCGATTTGCTATGGAGGGTGCCGGGCTGTTGACCAGAGTAGGGGTAGCCAGGTGGAAATCATGTTCATCCTTAGAGAAATGGTTATTGAAATTCTCAATTATAGTGGATATATCGGTGGTAACAGTGTTCCCTAGCCTCAGAGCAGTGGGCAGCTGGTAGGAGGTGCTCTTATTCTCCATGGACTTTACAGTGTCCCAGAACTTTTAAAAGTTTTTACTACAGGATGCAAATTTCTGTTAGAAAAAGCTAGCCTTAGCTTTTCTAACTGCCTGTGTATATTTGTTTCTACCTTCCCTGAAAAGTTGCATATCACGGGGCTATTCGATGCTAATGCAGAACGCCACAGGATGTTTTTGTGCAGGTCAAGGGCAGACAGGTCTGGAGTGAACCAAGGACTATATCTATTCCTAGTTCTAAATGTAAGTGGTACTGTACGCCTGTAACGTGTGGTGCGCTGGGAGTTGGGAAGCAAGTTCAGGGAGTGAAAAATGTAATAATTAAACAAAACATAATACAAAGCAAGAAACACGACCAACGCACAGACATGAAACTGAAAAAGGAGCTAAGGGAGTGACATAAACAGGACAGGCAATCAAGGAGGTGATGGAGTCCAGGTGAGTGTCATTAGGCGCTGATGCACATAACGAAGGTGACAGGTGTGCGCAATAATCAGCAGCCTGGTGACCTAGAGGCTGGAGAGGGCGCACACTTGACAGCGCCTCCCATAGTCTGTTCTTGACTTGGGGATTGTGAAGAGACCTCTGGTAGCATGTATTGTGGGGAATGCATGGGTGTCTGAGCTGTGTGCTATTATTAAACAGACACCTCGGAGCATTCAGCATGTCAACACTTCTTGCAAAAACAAGTTGAGTGATAATGTCAATCTCTCCTGTACCTTGAGCCATGAGAGATTTACATGCATATTATTAATGTTAGCTCTCCGTGTACATTTAAGGGCCAGTCGTGCTTCTCTGTTCTGAGCCAATTGTAATTTTCCGAGGTCCCTCTTTGTGGCAACTGACCACACAACTGAACAGTAGTCCAGGTACAACAAAACTAGGGCCTGTCTTTAGTGTTGTTAAAAAGGCAGAGCAGTGCTTTATTATGGACAGACTTCTCCCCATCTTAGCTACAGTTGTATGTTTTGACCATGACAGTTTTACAATTCAGGGTTACTCCAAGCAGTATAGACACCTCAATTTCTACATTATTTAGTACAAGATTTAGTTGAGGTTTTAGTCCTAAACACAATGCTTTTATTTTTAAAATATAATGCAAAAGTATTCCTTGCCACCCATTCTGAAACTAACTTCAGCTCTTTGTTAAGTGTTGAAGTGATTTCACTCACTGTAGTAGCTGACGTGTATAGTGTTGAGTCATCCGCATACTACATAGACACACTGGCTTTTCTCCTGAGTGGCACAGCGTTCTAAGGCACTGCATCTCAGTGCAAGAGGCGTCACTACAGTACCTGGTTCGAATCCAGGCTTCATCACATCCGGCCGTGATTGGGAGTCCCATAGGGTGGCGCACAATTGGCCCAGCGTCATTTGGGTTTGGCTGGAGTAGACCATCATTGTAAATAAGAATTAGATCGATTATATACGTTTAGAAATACCTAAAGTTGTATTACAAAAGTTTTTTGAAATGTTTTGGCAAAGTTTACAGTTAACTTTTGAGATATTTTGTAGCGACGTTGCGTAAGTTGGAAGCTGTGTTTTTCTGGATCAAATGCGCCAAATAAATGGACATTTTGGATCTATATCGACGGAATTAATCGAACAAAAGGACCATTTGTGATGTTTATGGGACATATAGGAGTCCCAACAAAATAATATATTTTATTTCTGCGTTTTGTGTCACGCCTGCAGAGTTTAAATATGTTACTCTCATTGTTTACTGTTGTGCTATCATCAGATAATAGCATCTTATGCTTTCGCCGAAGAGCCTTTTTGAAATCTGACATGTTGGCTGGATTCACAACGAGTGTAACTTTAATTTGCTATCTTGTGTAATTTAATGAAATTACATTTTTATAGAAATGTATTTGAATTTGGCGCTCTGTATTTCCCCTGGCTATTGGCCATGTTGGACGCAAGTGTCCCGCCTACCCCAGAGTGGTTAACACTTTTTTGGTTACTACATGATTCCATATGTGTTATTTCATAGTTTTGATTTCTTCACTATGATTCTACATGTAGAAAATAACAAACCTTAGGAAAGGTGTATCCAAACCTTTTACTGGTAATGTATATCTAACGAACATTGGTTATTTTTAGGCGAAAACAACAAAAACAACAAACCAAATGTTTCCAGCATACAGCGTTCAGCTGCGCACTCTGAGTGTGTGTGTGTGTGTGTGTGTGTGTGTGTGTGTGTGTGTGTGTGTGTGTGTGTGCGTGTGTGTTTGAGCGCATGCACGTCTGTGAAATATCACTTATAAAAAAAACATTTGGGACAAAGCCCATCACTACCATATTCAGTACCTAAATACCCCCCCCCCCCCCCCCCATCTTAAACTGTGAATATTAGTGCACTACTAGCTACTGTCAATCAAAGCAATTTTTTACAAGGCCCAGATAGGTTAAAAGCCTTGTTTTCCTTTGAAATTCTCCATCTCTTTCTCTCCCTCTCAGCACTCCCTCCCTCCCCTTCCCTTTCTCTGTATATTATTGCCAAATAGAATAACTTGTGGACAGTGTGTGTGTGTGTCCGCAATCGTGTATGTCATGTGTGTGCATGTGCAACAAGGTATCACAGTTTGACTTCGAAATTTGACGTTTTCCAAACATCTATGGGTGAAGCCAAGGTGGGTATTTTTTATGTTAAAGTTGAGACATTGTTACCTAACTGCACAAAAGTGAAACCAAAAACATAGGGCTGGGGTTTTTACATCTCATAAAGTTAAGGGTTACGGTTTGGGTTACGTTTAGGAATGAAATTAGAGTGGTAAAGTTTGGGAAAAGGCTTAACCCCTTACACAGATGGAAAATGGCTTATATGGAGAGGGGAAACATGTTTCTAACAGAATAACTATAAAAAGCATATGAACATGGTAGCAATTAAATGAGAACACTGCAATGATCAGACCAAATGTGAGGACACGACGGTTCACCTGATAGAATCCAAAAATTACACTGTTGATTTTATGTACATTTTACATTTACTGTACTTTTCACACCATTTGGCAATAACTACATCTGAACATACTCTGGATACATTCAGTAACATAATAGGAATACAATGACTACAATGTTTTTAGTGAGAGGTCTGATTGGTGTCTCCAAGTGGTCCACAGTTCCTAAGTCATTTTAATGCATTTTATGACTCAAGGAAAAACAACTAAAAGTTAATTTATTTTAAATGGCTCTCCTAGCTTTGCCATTGAGGAAATGAAGCAAGCAACACTTACTGTTGTTTACGCAATCGGGGTCAGGTGGGCATCATTTGAAAGCTTTCTATTAACACCATGACTAGCTACTTTTTAATTATAAAATCCAAATTTAGGCAGACAAACAGACAAACAGACAAGCAGACAGACAGATTGTAATTTTGCTGCCCATAGAAGGGAGTCATGAGTACATTCTGCTGAAAATTCTCTTTGCAATATGACAAACGTAGTCTCATTCTGCTCTGGAAAACCTAGGATACAACGTCATCTTTGTAACTGTGGTTCAAACAAAGCGATCATATTTGATGTCACTTTGACATTGTAAATTACCTGAGTTTTCAAATATGGAAATGTGAAGTGCATAGTTTGGGTGTGTGGTTTGCTTATATGACATCAAAGTGGTCTAATAATGTTTTTCTATTTATACAACTTATTATCATTTATTATAACGCTCAATGTCTCATCTTTCAGAGCACATCAACTCCTCTCGATTTGTATTGCATTTCCCTCACTTAGACAACAACAAACCCGCCCAATTAGTGGGAGGGATGGGGCATCTTCTTGTTCAGAACAGCTGTCAGTCAAAACCCATACAGAGTTGTGAACCGGAGAACCTGAGCTCTGAAGTCATGTTACTGTACAGCCGCTGGGTTCCAATTTAGGTGCTTATCAATGACAACATTTTCAATTTTCAATCCGTATATGGGGCCCAGAGCACCGACCGCCGGAACGGGGGACGTTTTTTGTTATTGAAAAACACATTTTGTTACGAAAAAAAATCTGTTTTACGCTGCTATTCTACACATTTAGTCAAATCTCCAAGGGGCCCACTTCCCCAAAATAGAAATAGCTCAGCTTTTATGCCCATCCACCGGCCCCGTCCACAAAGCCCTAGAAACTCACCAGCCTATTTGAAACGCTCATCGTTTCTGTCAGCGGTTGTTTTTTGAAGGCAATAGTAGACATTCTTGAGACCTGGATGGACAGCTAACTTTGACTTCAAACGAGAGTGATCTCCCTTGTGTGTGTCCATTTCTCTTTCTCTCTCTCTCTGTGTGTGTGTGTGTGTGTGTGTGTGTGTGTGTGTGTGTGTGTGTGTGTGTGTGTGTGTGTGTGTGTGTGTGTGTGTGTGTGTGTGTGTGCATGGGTTAGGGGACTTTGTTTGGTGATGGCTGGAGGTTGGGGATAGAGGGGTGGAAAGAGGGAGGAGGAGAAGGAGGGGGGGGGGCATTAAGGATGGATTAAACCAGAACCAAAGTATCACCCCTCATCCTATACCCCCTGACCGCCCACTCCTCCATCCCTGCCGGTACACCAAGGTCCCTCCTACCTTTCCTCTGATCAATGGAACCGAAAAAAGGACATAGGAGAGGCTTCCAATTCCCTCAATATCCAGCCCCTACGGACTTTTTTCACGAACCCCCATTCAGCTCTCACTCTCACTCTCCTTGCCCCCAAATTCCTTTACTGTAACTACCAACCATCCTCTATTCCCTTTACTGTAACCACCAAACCATCCTCTATTCCCTTTACTGTAACCACCAAACCATCCTCTATTCCCTTTACTGTAACCACCAAACCATCCTCTATTCTCTTTACTGTAACCACCAAACCCTCCTCTATTCCCTTTACTGTAACCACCAAACCATCCTCTATTCCCTTTACTGTAACCACCAAACCATCCTCTATTCTCTTTACTGTAACCACCAAACCCTCCTCTATTCCCTTTACTGTAACCACCAAACCCTCCTCTATTCCCTTTACTGTAACCACCAAACCCTCCTCTATTCCCTTTACTGTAACCACCAAACCATCCTCTATTCCCTTTACTGTAACCACCAAACCATCCTCTATTCCCTTTACTGTAACCACCAAACCATCCTCTATTCCCTTTACTGTAACCACCAAACCCTCCTCTATTCCCTTTACTGTAACCACCAAACCCTCCTCTATTTCCCTTTACTGTAACCACCAAACCCTCCTCTATTCCCTTTACTGTAACCACCAAACCATCCTCTATTCCCTTTACTGTAACCACCAAACCCTCTTCTATTCCCTTTACTGTAACCACCAAACCATCCTCTATTCCCTTTACTGTAACCACCAAACCCTCCTCTATTCCCTTTACTGTAACCACCAAACCCTCCTCTATTCCCTTTACTGTAACCACCAAACCCTCCTCTATTTCCCTTTACTGTAACCACCAAACCCTCCTCTATTCCCTTTACTGTAACCACCAAACCATCCTCTATTTCCCTTTACTGTAACCACCAAACCCTCCTCTATTCCCTTTACTGTAACCACCAAACCATCCTCTATTCCCTTTACTGTAACCATCCTCTATTCCCTTTACTGTAACCACCAAACCCTCCTCTCTTCCCTTTACTGTAACCACCAAACCCTCCTCTATTCCCTTTACTGTAACCACCAAACCCTCCTCTATTCCCTTTACTGTAACCACCAAACCCTCCTCTATTCCCTTTACTGTAACCAATCTCTATTCCCTTTACTGTAACCACCAAACCCTCCACTATTCCCTTTACTGTAACCACCAAACCCTCCTCTATTCCCTTTACTGTAACCATCCTCTATTCCCTTTACTGTAACCACCAAACCCTCATCTATTCCCTTTACTGTAACCACCAAACCCTCCTCTATTCCCTTTGCTGTAACCACCAAACCATCCTCTATTCCCTTTACTGTAACCACCAAACCCTCCTCTATTTCCCTTTACTGTAACCACCAAACCCACCTCTATTTCCCTTTACTGTAACCATCCTCTATTCCCTTTACTGTAACCACCAAACCCTCCTCTATTCCCTTTACTGTAACCACCAAACCATCCTCTATTTCCCTTTACTGTAACCACCAAACCCTCCTCTATTCCCTTTACTGTAACCACCAAACCCTCCTCTATTCCCTTTACTGTAACCACCAAACCCTCCTCTATTCCCTTTACTGTAACCACCAAACCCTCCTCTATTCCCTTTACTGTAACCACCAAACCCTCCTCTATTCCCTTTACTGTAACTACCAACCATCCTCTATTCCCTTTACTGTAACCACCAAACCATCCTCTATTCCCTTTACTGTAACCACCAAACCATCCTCTATTCCCTTTACTGTAACCACCAAACCCTCGTCTATTCCCTTTACTGTAACCACCAAACCATCCTCTATTCCCTTTACTGTAACCACCAAACCATCCTCTATTCCCTTTACTGTAACCACCAAACCATCCTCTATTCCCTTTACTGTAACCACCAAACCCTCCTCTATTCCCTTTACTGTAACCACCAAACCCTCCTCTATTTCCCTTAACTGTAACCACCAAACCCTCCTCTATTCCCTTTACTGTAACCACCAAACCATCCTCTATTACCTTTACTGTAACCACCAAACCCTCTTCTATTCCCTTTACTGTAACCACCAAACCATCCTCTATTCCCTTTCCTGTAACCACCAAACCCTCCTCTATTCCCATTACTGTAACCACCAAACCCTCCTCTATTCCCTTTACTGTAACCACCAAACCCTCCTCTATTCCCTTTACTGTAACCACCAAACCCTCCTCTATTCCCTTTACTGTAACCACCAAACCCTCCTCTATTTCCCTTTACTCTAACCACCAAACCCTCCTCTATTCCCTTTACTGTAACCACCAAACCATCCTCTATTTCCCTTTACTGTAACCACCAAACCCTCCTCTATTCCCTTTACTGTAACCACCAAACCATCCTCTATTCCCTTTACTGTAACCATCCTCTATTCCCTTTACTGTAACCACCAAACCCTCCTCTATTCCCTTTACTGTAACCACCAAACCCTCCTATATTCCCTTTACTGTAACCACCAAACCCTCCTCTATTTCCCTTTACTGTAACCACCAAACCCTCCTCTATTCCCTTTACTGTAACCATCCTCTATTCCCTTTACTGTAACCACCAAACCCTCCTCTATTCCCTTTACTGTAACCATCCTCTATTCCCTTTACTGTAACCACCAAACCCTCCTCTATTCCCTTTACTGTAACCACCAAACCCTCCTCTATTCCCTTTACCGTAACCATCCTCTATTCCCTTTACTGTAACCACCAAACCCTCCTCTATTCCCTTTACCGTAACCATCCTCTATTCCCTTTACTGTAACCACCAAACCCTCCTCTATTCCCTTTACTGTAACCACCAAACCATCCTCTATTCCCTTTACTGTAACCACCAAACCCTCCTCTATTTCCCTTTACTGTAACCACCAAACCCTCCTCTATTTCCCTTTACTGTAACCATCCTCTATTCCCTTTACTGTAACCACCAAACCCTCCTCTATTCCCTTTACTGTAACCACAAAACCATCCTCTATTTCCCTTTACTGTAACCACCAAACCCTCCTCTATTCCCTTTACTGTAACCACCAAACCCTCCTCTATTCCCTTTACTGTAACCACCAAACCCTCCTCTATTCCCTTTACTGTAACCATCCTCTATTCCCTTTACTGTAACCACCAAACCATCCTCTATTCCCTTTACTGTAACCACCAAACCCTCCTCTATTCCCTTTACTGTAACCACCAAACCCTCATCTTTTCCCTTTACTGTAACCATCCTCTATTCCCTTTACTGTAACCATCCTCTATTCCCTTTACTGTAACCACCAAACCCTCCTCTATTCCCTTTACTGTAACCACCAAACCCTCCTCTATTCCCTTTACTGTAACCATCCTCTATTCCCTTACTGTAACCATCCTCTATTCCCTTTACTGTAACCACCAAACCCTCCTCTATTCCCTTTACTGTAACCATCCTCTATTTCCCTTTACTGTAACCACCAAACCCTCCTCTATTCCCTTTACTGTAACCACCAAACCCTCCTCTATTCCCTTTACTGTAACCACCAAACCCTCCTCTATTCCCTTTACTGTAACCATCCTCTATTCCCTTTACTGTAACCACCAAACCCTCCTCTATTCCCTTTACTGTAACCACCAAACAATCCTCTATTCCCTTTACTGTAACCACCAAACCCTCCTCTATTCCCTTTACTGTAACCACCAAACCCTCCTCTATTCCCTTTACTGTAACCACCAAACCCTCCTCTATTCCCTTTACTGTAACCACCAAACCCTCCTCTATTCCCTTTACTGTAATCATCCTCTATTCCCTGTACTGTAACCACCAAACCCTCCTCGATTCCCTTTACTGTAACCATCCTCTATTCCCTTTACTGTAACCCACCAAACCCTCCTCTATTCCCTTTACTGTAACCACCAAACCCTCCGCTATTCCCTTTACTGTAACCACCAAACCCTCCTCTATTCCCTTTACTGTAACCACCAAACCCTCCTCTATTCCCTTTACTGTAACCACCAAACCCTCCTCTATTTCCCTTTACTCTAACCACCAAACCCTCCTCTATTCCCTTTACTGTAACCACCAAACCATCCTCTATTTCCCTTTACTGTAACCACCAAACCCTCCTCTATTCCCTTTACTGTAACCACCAAACCATCCTCTATTCCCTTTACTGTAACCATCCTCTATTCCCTTTACTGTAACCACCAAACCCTCCTCTATTCCCTTTACTGTAACCACCAAACCCTCCTCTATTCCCTTTACTGTAACCACCAAACCCTCCTCTATTTCCCTTTACTGTAACCACCAAACCCTCCTCTATTCCCTTTACTGTAACCATCCTCTATTCCCTTTACTGTAACCATCCTCTATTCCCTTTACTGTAACCACCAAACCCTCCTCTATTCCCTTTACTGTAACCATCCTCTATTCCCTTTACTGTAACCACCAAACCCTCCTCTATTCCCTTTACTGTAACCACCAAACCCTCCTCTATTCCCTTTACCGTAACCATCCTCTATTCCCTTTACTGTAACCACCAAACCCTCCTCTATTCCCTTTACCGTAACCATCCTCTATTCCCTTTACTGTAACCACCAAACCCTCCTCTATTCCCTTTACTGTAACCACCAAACCATCCTCTATTCCCTTTACTGTAACCACCAAACCCTCCTCTATTTCCCTTTACTGTAACCACCAAACCCTCCTCTATTTCCCTTTACTGTAACCATCCTCTATTCCCTTTACTGTAACCACCAAACCCTCCTCTATTCCCTTTACTGTAACCATCCTCTATTCCCTTTACTGTAACCATCCTCTATTCCCTTTACTGTAACCACCAAACCCTCCTCTATTCCCTTTACTGTAACCATCCTCTATTCCCTTTACTGTAACCACCAAACCATCCTCTATTCCCTTTACTGTAACCACCAAACCCTCCTCTATTCCCTTTACTGTAACCACCAAACCCTCCTCTATTCCCTTTACTGTAACCATCCTCTATTCCCTTTACTGTAACCACCAAACCCTCCTCTATTCCCTTTACTGTAACCACCAAACAATCCTCTATTCCCTTTACTGTAACCACCAAACCCTCCTCTATTCCCTTTACTGTAACCACCAAACCCTCCTCTATTCCCTTTACTGTAACCACCAAACCCTCCTCTATTCCCTTTACTGTAACCACCAAACCCTCCTCTATTCCCTTTACTGTAATCATCCTCTATTCCCTTTACTGTAACCACCAAACCCTCCTCGATTCCCTTTACTGTAACCATCCTCTATTCCCTTTACTGTAACCACCAAACCCTCCTCTATTCCCTTTACTGTAACCACCAAACCCTCCTCTATTCCCTTTACTGTAACCACCAAACCCTCCTCTATTCCCTTTACTGTAACCACCAAACCCTCCTCTATTCCCTTTACTGTAACCACCAAACCCTCCTCTATTTCCCTTTACTGTAACCACCAAACCCTCCTCTATTCCCTTTACTGTAACCACCAAACCATCCTCTATTTCCCTTTACTGTAACCACCAAACCCTCCTCTATTCCCTTTACTGTAACCACCAAACCATCCTCTATTCCCTTTACTGTAACCATCCTCTATTCCCTTTACTGTAACCACCAAACCCTCCTCTATTCCCTTTACTGTAACCACCAAACCCTCCTCTATTCCCTTTACTGTAACCACCAAACCCTCCTCTATTTCCCTTTACTGTAACCACCAAACCCTCCTCTATTCCCTTTACTGTAACCATCCTCTATTCCCTTTACTGTAACCATCCTCTATTCCCTTTACTGTAACCACCAAACCCTCCTCTATTCCCTTTACTGTAACCATCCTCTATTCCCTTTACTGTAACCACCAAACCCTCCTCTATTCCCTTTACTGTAACCACCAAACCCTCCTCTATTCCCTTTACCGTAACCATCCTCTATTCCCTTTACTGTAACCACCAAACCCTCCTCTATTCCCTTTACCGTAACCATCCTCTATTCCCTTTACTGTAACCACCAAACCCTCCTCTATTCCCTTTACTGTAACCACCAAACCATCCTCTATTCCCTTTACTGTAACCACCAAACCCTCCTCTATTTCCCTTTACTGTAACCACCAAACCCTCCTCTATTTCCCTTTACTGTAACCATCCTCTATTCCCTTTACTGTAACCACCAAACCCTCCTCTATTCCCTTTACTGTAACCACAAAACCATCCTCTATTTCCCTTTACTGTAACCACCAAACCCTCCTCTATTCCCTTTACTGTAACCACCAAACCCTCCTCTATTCCCTTTACTGTAACCACCAAACCCTCCTCTATTCCCTTTACTGTAACCATCCTCTATTCCCTTTACTGTAACCACCAAACCCTCCTCTATTCCCTTTACTGTAACCACTAAACCATCCTCTATTCCCTTTACTGTAACCACCAAACCCTCCTCTATTCCCTTTACTGTAACCACCAAACCATCCTCTATTCCCTTTACTGTAACCACCAAACCCTCTTCTATTCCCTTTACTGTAACCACCAAACCATCCTCTATTCCCTTTACTGTAACCACCAAACCCTCCTCTATTCCCTTTACTGTAACCACCAAACCCTCCTCTATTCCCTTTACTGTAACCACCAAACCCTCCTCTATTCCCTTTACTGTAACCACCAAACCCTCCTCTATTCCCTTTACTGTAACCACCAAACCCTCCTCTATTTCCCTTTACTGTAACCACCAAACCCTCCTCTATTCCCTTTACTGTAACCACCAAGCCATCCTCTATTTCCCTTTACTGTAACCACCAAACCCTCCTCTATTCCCTTTACTGTAACCACCAAACCATCCTCTATTCCCTTTACTGTAACCATCCTCTATTCCCTTTACTGTAACCACCAAACCCTCCTCTATTCCCTTTACTGTAACCACCAAACCCTCCTCTATTCCCTTTACTGTAACCACCAAACCCTCCTCTATTTCCCTTTATCTGTAACCACCAAACCCTCCTCTATTCCCTTTACTGTAACCATCCTCTATTCCCTTTACTGTAACCATCCTCTATTCCCTTTACTGTAACCACCAAACCCTCCTCTATTCCCTTTACTGTAACCATCCTCTATTCCCTTTACTGTAACCACCAAACCCTCCTCTATTCCCTTTACTGTAACCACCAAACCCTCCTCTATTCCCTTTACTGTAACCATCCTCTATTCCCTTTACTGTAACCACCAAACCCTCCTCTATTCCCTTTCCTGTAACCACCAAACCCTCCTCTATTCCCTTTACTGTAACCACCAAACCATCCTCTATTCCCTTTACTGTAACCACCAAACCCTCCTCTATTTCCCTTTACTGTAACTACCAAACCCTCCTCTATTTCCCTTTACTGTAACCATCCTCTATTCCCTTTACTGTAACCACCAAACCCTCCTCTATTCCCTTTACTGTAACCACCAAACCATCCTCTATTTCCCTTTACTGTAACCACAAAACCCTCCTCTATTCCCTTTACTGTAACCACCAAACCCTCCTCTATTCCCTTTACTGTAACCACCAAACCCTCCTCTATTCCCTTTACTGTAACCATCCTCTATTCCCTTTACTGTAACCACCAAACCATCCTCTATTCCCTTTACTGTAACCACCAAACCCTCCTCTATTCCCTTTACTGTAACCACCAAACCCTCCTCTATTCCCTTTACTGTAACCATCCTCTATTCCCTTTAGTGTAACCATCCTCTATTCCCTTTACTGTAACCACCAAACCCTCCTCTATTCCCTTTACTGTAACCACCAAACCCTCCTCTATTCCCTTTACTGTAACCACCAAACCCTCCTCTATTCCCTTTACTGTAACCACCAAACTCTCCTCTATTCCCTTTACTGTAATCATCCTCTATTCCCTTTACTGTAACCACCAAACCCTCCCCTATTCCCTTTACTGTAACCATCCTCTATTCCCTTTACTGTAACCACCAAACCCTCCTCTATTCCCTTTACTGTAACCACCAAACCCTCCTCTATTCCCTTTACTGTAACCACCAAACCCTCCTCTATTCCCTTTACTGTAACCACCAAACCCTCCTCTATTCCCTTTACTGTAACCACCAAACCCTCCTCTATTCCCTTTACTGTAACCACCAAACCCTCCTCTATTCCCTTTACTGTAATCATCCTCTATTCCCTTTACTGTAACCACCAAACCCTCCTCTATTCCCTTTACTGTAACCATCCTCTATTCCCTTTACTGTAACCACCAAACCCTCCTCTATTCCCTTTACTGTAACCACCAAACCCTCCTCTATTCCCTTACTGTAACCACCAAACCCTCCTCTATTCCCTTTACTGTAACCACCAAACCCTCCTCTATTCCCTTACTGTAACCACCAAACCATCCTCTATTCCCTTTACTGTAACCACCAAACCATCCTCTATTCCCTTTACTGTAACCACCAAACCCTCCTCTATTCCCTTTACTGTAACCACCAAACCCTCCTCTATTCCCTTTACTGTAACCACCAAACCCTCCTCTATTCCCTTTACTGTAACCACCAAACCCTCCTCTATTCCCTTTACTGTAACCACCAAACCCTCCTCTATTCCCTTTACTGTAACCACCAAACCCTCCTCTATTCCCTTTTTCTGTAATCATCCTCTATTCCCTTTACTGTAACCACCAAACCCTCCTCTATTCCCTTTACTGTAACCATCCTCTATTCCCTTTACTGTAACCACCAAACCCTCCTCTATTCCCTTTACTGTAACCACCAAACCCTCCTCTATTCCCTTTACTGTAACCACCAAACCCTCCTCTATTCCCTTTACTGTAACCACCAAACCCTCCTCTATTCCCTTTACTGTAACCACCAAACCCTCCTCTATTCCCTTTACTGTAACCACCAAACCCTCCTCTATTTCCCTTTACTGTAACCACCAAACCCTCCTCTATTCCCTTTACTGTAACCACCAAACCCTCCTCTATTCCCTTTACTGTAACCACCAAACCCTCCTCTATTCCCTTTACTGTAACCACCAAACCCTCCTCTATTCCCTTTACTGTAACCATCCTCTATTCCCTTTACTGTAACCACCAAACCCTCCTCTATTCCCTTTACTGTAACCACCAAACCCTCCTCTATTCCCTTTACTGTAACACCAAACCCTCCTCTATTCCCTTTACTGTAACCACCAACCCTCCTCTATTCCCTTTACTGTACCACCAAACCCTCCTCTATTCCCTTTACTGTAACCACCAAACCCTCCTCTATTCCCTTTACTGTAACCACCAAACCCTCCTCTATTCCCTTTACTGTAACCACCAAACCCTCCTCTATTCCCTTTACTGTAACCACCAAACCCTCCTCTATTCCCTTTACTGTAACCTACCAAACCCTCCTCTATTCCCTTTACTGTAACTACCAACCCTCCTCTATTCCCTTTACTGTAACCACCAAACCCTCCTCTATTCCCCTTTACTGTAACCACCAAACCCTCCTCTATTCCCTTTACTGTAACCACCCAAACCCTCCTCTATTCCCTTACTGTAACCATCCTCTATTCCCTTTACTGTAACCACCAAACCCTCCTCTATTCCCTTTACTGTAACCATCCTCTATTCCCTTTACTGTAACCACCAAACCCTCCTCTATTCCCTTTACTGTAACCACCAAACCCTCCTCTATTCCCTTTACTGTAACCACCAAACCCTCCTCTATTCCCTTTACTGTAACCACCAAACCCTCCTCTATTCCCTTTACTGTAACCACCAAACCCTCCTCTATTTCCCTTTACTGTAACCACCAAACCCTCCTCTATTTCCCTTTACTGTAACCACCAAACCCTCCTCTATTCCCTTTACTGTAACCACCAAACCCTCCTCTATTCCCTTTACTGTAACCATCCTCTATTCCCTTTACTGTAACCACCAAACCCTCCTCTATTCCCTTTACTGTAACCATCCTCTATTCCCTTTACTGTAACCACCAAACCCTCCTCTATTCCCTTTACTGTAACCACCAAACCCTCCTCTATTCCCTTTACTGTAACCACCAAACCCTCCTCTATTCCCTTTACTGTAACCACCAAACCCTCCTCTATTCCCTTTACTGTAACCACCAAACCCTCCTCTATTTCCCTTTACTGTAACCACCAAACCCTCCTCTATTCCCTTTACTGTAACCACCAAACCCTCCTCTATTCCCTTTACTGTAACCACCAAACCCTCCTCTATTCCCTTTACTGTAACCACCAAACCCTCCTCTATTCCCTTTACTGTAACCACCAAACCCTCCTCTATTCCCTTTATTGTATCATCCTCTATTCCCTTTACTGTAACCACCCTCTATTGCCTTTGTAGCTTTGCTTTAATTTCTCTATATGTCTCTCACAATATGGAATATGCTATAATGGATACACATGCGTATGCATGTCAGGGTGTAGTCCACCAATGCTCAATAACTGGTTTGACATTTAAATTGTTTTATTTAACCAGGTAATTTGACTGAGAACACATTCTCATTTACAGCAACGACCTGGGGAATAGAGCCATGGGCTATGGGGGTTTATGGGGCCAGTCTTATGGGAAAACACAGACAGTAAGCTTCACTGGGCCTCAAAGGAAGATCATCCATTAAGGCAGACACAGACACGCACCCACATGTGCACACTTACACACATGAAGGGTAGTTAAACATGTTTCTAAAAGACAAGTTAATCCTGCTTCCTATCTCCAAGCAGAGAGAGAGAGAGAGAGAGAGAGAGAGAAGGGGAGAGAGAGAGAGAGAGAGAGAGAAGGAGAGAGAGAGAGAGAGAGAGAGAGAGAGAAGGAGAGAGAGAGAGAGAGAGAGAGACAGAGAGAGAGAGAGAGAGAGAGAGAGAGAGAGATAGATAGATAGATAGATAGATAGATAGATAGATAGATAGATAGATAGATAGATAGATAGATAGATAGATAGATAGATAGATAGATAGATAGATAGATAGATAGATAGATAGATAGATAGATAGATAGAGAAGGGGAGAGAGATAGAGAGAGAGAGAGAGAGAGAGAGAGAGAAGGAGAGAGAGAGAGAGAGAGAGAGAGAGAGAGAGAGAGAGAGAGAGAAGGAGAGAGAGAGAGAAGGAGAGAGAGAGAGAGAGAGAGAGTGTGTGTGTGTGTGTGTTGTGGCTGGAGCAGAAGAGAAATGGAGAGAGAGAGAAAAACGTTCTGGTCTGGTACCACATACTGAGAGAAAAGAGCTGTGGGACCTGCTCTTTGAACTTTTCCACAAAGTTTAGCCTTCTGCTAAACAAAAACACAGAATCTTCTCCTCTTATCTCTTTTCATGCTTTCAGTCACACTTTGTTCTACCTTTCTCCTTTCTTCCTCCTCCTCCTCCTCCTCCTCTTCCTCTTATTTCCTCCTATGGCTAACATAATTTGGTCCTGGTCTGGCTCTCCTAGTGCTCCCTGTCTGGAACGCTCCCTCCTCTGGCTCTCCTAGTGCTCCCTCCCCCCTATGGCTCTCCCAGTGCTCCCTCCCCCCTCTGGCTCTCCTAGTGCTCCCTCCCCCTCTGGCTCTCCTAGTGCTCCCTCCCGCTCTGGCTCTCCTAGTGCTCCCTCCCCCCTCTGGCTCTCTTAGTGCTCCCTCCCCCTCTGGCTCTCCTAGTGCTCCCTCCCCCCTCTGGCTCTCCTAGTGCTCCCTCCCCCTCTGGCTCTCTTAGTGCTCCCTCCCCCCTCTGGCTCTCCTAGTACTCCCTCCCCCCTCTGGCTCTCCTAGTGCTCCCTCCACCTCTGGCTCTCTTAGTGCTCCCTCCCCCCTCTGGCTCTCCTAATGCTCCCTCCCCCCTCTGGCTCTCTAGTGCTCCCTCCCCCCTCTGGCTCTCCTAGTGCTCCCTCCCCCTCTGGCTCTCTTAGTGCTCCCTCCCCCCTCTGGCTCTCCTAGTGCTCCCTCCCCCCTCTGGCTCTCCTAGTGCTCCCTCCCCCCCTCTGGCTCTCGTAGTGCTCCCTCCCCCTCTGGCTCTCTTAGTGCTCCCTCCCCCTCTGGCTCTCCTAGTGCTCCCTCCCCCCTCTGGCTCTCCTAGTGCTCCCTCCCCCCTCTGGCTCTCTTAGTGCTCCCTCCCCCCTCTGGCTCTCCTAGTGCTCCCTCCCCCCTCTGGCTCTCCTAGTGCTCCCTCCCCCCTCTGGCTCTCCTAGTGCTCCCTCCCCCTCTGGCTCTCCTAGTGCTCCCTCCCCCCTCTGGCTCTCTTAGTGCTCCCTCCCCCCTCTGGCTCTCCTAGTGCTCCCTCCCCCCTCTGGCTCTCCTAGTGCTCCCTCCCCCCTCTGGCTCTCACACTGGGCATGCATCCTGAAGTGATGTTTTTTGTGCTGGGGTACAGAGGGTCGTGCCTGTTAGTGTGAAGAAATGCCTGCTGGGTCTTCTTATCCCGACCCTGAAAGAGGGATGCCGAGGTCTTCACCCCCCCCCCATTACCATACAGGACACTTTCATCCTTTGTCATGGGTGCAATCCCCACCCCCCTACCCTGAATAATGGTATGCATGATAGTTATTGTATGACTCCCATCAGGGGGAGAGGAGACAGAAGTAGGAGGGGCGGGGAAAAGGTTATTGGGGTGGAGGGGTGAGGGGAGAAGTTAAGTAGACTAGGAAGGTTATGTTCTCTAGAATGTAAGTGTGTTACAAAATGCAAAAGTGGTGAGGAATGGGTTGTTGCACTGGAGTGAGTGATTGGGGAGGGGTATGTGGCTGAGTGGTTAAGGAGGGGTATGTGGCTGAGTGGTTAAGGAGGGGTATGTGGCTGAGTGGTTAGGGAGGGGTATGTGGCTGAGTGATTGGGGAGGGGTATGTGGCTGAGTGGTTAAGGAGGGGTATGTGGCTGAGTGGTTAAGGAGGGGTATGTGGCTGAGTGGTTAAGGACGGGTATGTGGCTGAGTGATTAGGGAGGGGTATGTGGCTGAGTGATTGGGGAGGGGTATGTGGCTGAGTGATTGGGGAGGGGTATGTGGCTGAGTGGTTAAGGAGGGGTATGTGGCTGAGTGGTTAAGGAGGGGTATGTGGCTGAGTGGTTAGGGAGGGGTATGTGGCTGAGTGGTTAAGGAGGGGTATGTGGCTGAGTGACTAAGGAGGGGTATGTGGCTGAGTGGTTAAGGAGGGGTATGTGGCTGAGTGGTTAGGGAGGGGCATGTGGCTGAGTGGTTAAGGAGGGGTATGTGGCTGAGTGGTTAGGGAGGGGTATGTGGCTGAGTGATTGGGGAGGGGTATGTGGCTGAGTGGTTAGGGAGGGGTATGTGGCTGAGTGGAGTGGTTAAGGAGGGGTATGTGGCTGAGTGGTTAAGGAGGGGTATGTGGCTGAGTGGTTAGGGAGGGGTATGTGGCTGAGTGGTTAGGGAGGGTTATGTGGCTGAGTGGTTAAGGAGGGGTATGTGTCTGAGTGGTTAGGGAGGGGTATGTGGCTGAGTGGTTAGGGAGGGGTATGTGGCTGAGTGGTTAGGGAGGGGTATGTGGCTGAGTGTGACTTTAAGCCAATAGAGGCTCTGTGAAGAGTGACAGGTTAGCAACAGATTTTATACATAGACCTACAGACACATGCATGCTCAGTCATCAGTACTCAATCATAAGAAATGGATGCCAGAGAGCACCTCAAGTGCACACACACACACACACACACACACACACACACACACACACACACACACACACACACACACACACACACACACACACACACACACACACACACACACACACACACACACACACACACACACAGGTTGCTATAGTAGGAGTGTGATCACTGATCATATATATATGTCATATTTGAAGTACCATGGTCCACATCCCTTCCCCCCACCTTTCCTTCCCTCCCTTCCTCCCCCTTTCCTTCCCTCCCTTCATCCCCCCTTTCCTTCCCTCCCTTCCTCCCCCCTTTCCTTCCCTCCCTTCCTCCCCATTTCCTTCCCTCCCTTCATCCCCCCTTTCCTTCCCTCCCTTCCTCCCCCTTTCCTTCCCTCCCTTCCTCCCCCTTTCCTTCCCTCCCTTCATCCCCCTTTCCTTCCCTCCCTTCCTCCCCCTTTCCTTCCCTCCCTTCCTCCCCCTTTCCTTCCCTCCCGTCATCCCCCCCTTTCCTTCCCTCCCTTCATCCCCCCCTTTCCTTCCCTCCCTTCCTCCCCCTTTCCTTCCCTCCCTTCATCCCCCCTTTCCTTACCTCCCTTCATCCCCCCTTTCCTTCCCTCCCTTCATCCCCCCTTTCCTTCCCTCCATTCCTCCCCCCTTACCTTCCCTCCCTTCCTCCCCCTTTCCTTCCCTCCCTTCATCCCCCTTTCCTTCCTTCCCTCCCTTCCCTCCCTTCCTCCCCCTTTCCTTCCCTCCCTTCCTCCCCCTTTCCTTCCCTCCCTTCATCCCCCCTTTCCTTCCCTCCCTTCCTCCCCTTTCCTTCCCTCCCTTCATCCCCCCTTTCCTTCCCTCCCTTCATCCCCCCTTTCCTTCCCTCCCTTCCTCCCCCCTTACCTTCCCTCCCTTCCTCCCCCTTTCCTTCCCTCCCTTCCTCCCCCTTTCCTTCCCTCCCTTCATCCCCCCTTTCCTTCCCTCCCTTCTTCCCCCTTTCCTTCCCTCCCTTCCTCCCCCTTTCCTTCCCTCCCTTCATCCCCCATTTCCTTCCCTCCCTTCCTCCCCCTTTCCTTCCCTCCCTTCCTCCCCCTTTCCTTCCCTCCCTTCATCCCCCCTTTCCTTCCCTCCCTTCCTCCCCCTTTCCTTCCCTCCCTTCATCCCCCCTTTCCTTCCCTCCCTTCATCCCCCCTTTCCTTCCCTCCCTTCCTCCCCCCTTACCTTCCCTCCCTTCCTCCCCCTTTCCTTCCCTCCCTTCATCCCCCCTTTCCTTTCCTTCCCTCCCTTCCCTCCCTTCCTCCCCCTTTCCTTCCCTCCCTTCCTCCCCCTTTCCTTCCCTCCCTTCATCCCCCCTTTCCTTCCCTCCCTTCTTCCCCCTTTCCTTCCCTCCCTTCCTCCCCCTTTCCTTCCCTCCCTTCATCCCCCATTTCCTTCCCTCCCTTCCTCCCCCTTTCCTTCCCTCCCTTCCTCCCCCTTTCCTTCCCTCCCTTCCTCCCCTTTCCTTCCCTCCCTTCCTCCCCATTTCCTTCCCTCCCTTCATCCCCCCTTTCCTTTCCTTCCCTCCCTTCATCCCCCCTTTCCTTCCCTCCCTTCCTCCCTCCTTTCCTTCCCTCCCTCCCTCCCCCTTTCCTTCCCTCCCTTCATCCCCCCTTTCCTTCCCTCCCTTCCTCCCCCTTTCCTTCCTCACTCCTTTTGAGCCATGGATTTGAGTGGTCTCGCTTCACACGCTGCGAATGAATGCCAGTCATTTGTCTTGATATGCAAATGAGATGTAACAACCTTGACAGAACGAGAACACACACACGTACATGGACATGCACGCATACAGGCACGCACACAACACACACACACAACACATACACACACAACACACACACGCACAACACACACACGCACAACACATACACACACACACACGCACAACACACACACACACAACACATACACACACAACACATACACACACAACACACACACACGCACAACACACACACACAACACATACACACACAACACACACACACACACAACACACACACACACACACAACACATACACACACAACACATACACACACAACACACACACGCACAACACACACACACACACACACACATACACACACAACACACACACGCACAACACACACACACACACACACACACACACACACACACACACACACACACACACACACACACACACACACACACACACAACACACACATGCACAACACACAAACACACACAACACACGCACAACACACACACAGACAACACACAGCACACCATGATCACACACCATCCCTTAATGACTAAAGCACATTTTATAAATATTCTAAATCCCAAATTCATGAATACGCTTAGAAGTGTAACATTTCAACCAAGTGTTATTTTTAGTTACATTTGGATTTTGACAGAAACTCTTATCTAGACTTTTACTGTATTCCATTATTAAAGTACTCTAGGTAAAACAACCACACATCACAATCATTGCAAGTAAAACCTTCGATCAAAATAGCCACCATTTGCAAAATCTGTGCTTATTCTTAGAACAACGGAATGTGTATAAATTCTAAGACAGAATTCCTTCTCTCTGAGATCTTCACCAGACCTCTTGTTTATAATTCATGGAATTACTTTTCGTGTCATTTAACATGTAAACACTTGGCGGAACACCACCTCCATGCAATCTCAGCAATGTCATGCCTTAAAGAGAGGCAGCATGCACTGCTCCCCCAAGAGTGTGACCCAGGATCAGCATCTTCACCCTACACCTAAAGACTTGAGAAACCCTACCAGGTGGCACAGTCCCCAAGGGCTCCGTTCTAGGTCCTCTCCTGTTCTGTCTCTTTTTAGTATAACAAATCACGTGGATCAGACCTATACCCCTGTGCCCCCCACCACTGCAGGCCAGTAGGGGCAACGGTGAGCACTTTAATTAGGCTCGTGGCATGCTTGCCACTTGTAAGAGACGAGCTCCGGCTCCGAGGACTGCGAGTTCAATCGCAGTGCTCGGCACTCATTTAATTTTTGTTGTTGTTGTTTTAACTCTTGTCTATTGACAGCCACATCATAAACGCCATGCTGGCCAATGATCTGTTTCAACATGATTGTCTGTCTCTCTTTTCCTTTGAACTCGCCATGTGTCACTCTAGACATACGCACAGGTATAATGTTTCCTACCTGGGAGAGCGGAGGCCTCTTTAAAAGTTCCACATGAATCGAAAACAAATCCTCATTATTTCTACCCTCATTCTCTCTCTCTCTCTCTCTCTCTCTCTCTCTCTCTCTCTCTCTCTCTCTCTCTCTCTCTCTCTCTCTCTCTCTCATCCTCCCTTTAATCTGTTAAAACCCGCCGACTATGACACTGAAAATTGTGGGTTTATGAATAATGCTGAATGCGAGTGGTGGAGGGTTATTCAAACGATGAAAAGACAGAGGGAAGTGAAAGAGAAAGAGAGACAGAGGGAAGTGAGATGATGAACAATCTCTGTTCTATTGCTGGTTCGTTTGATCAGAGTTGAAGAGTACTTATCTATCTATCTATTTATCTTATCAGTCATCAGTACTAAATCATAAGAAATGGATGCCAGAGCACCTCAAGTGCGCACACACACACACACACACACACACACACACACACACACACACACACACACACACACACACACACACACACACACACACACACACACACACACACACACACACACACACACACACACACACACCACACACACACACACACACACACACAACACAACACAGTAACCATTCTATCCCTTGATTCCCCTTGACATGGGCCTAATCTAAACCAGCCGTTACCATTACTAATCACTCGCATACTGTAATGTACCTTATAACACACAATCAAACTGTCGGGTAGGGGGTTTTTCCTCAAACTATTGTGGTTAGTCCATCACAAAGGCAGCCGAAAAAAACTGAATTGCCCAATATTATTGAATAAGTTTGGTCTCCATCATGGTTAAAGAGTTGCTCTGTATTTAATCTTTATTTAACTAGGCAAGTCAGTTAAGAACAAATTCTTATTTACAATGACGGCCTAGGAACAGTGGGTTAACTGCCTTGTTCAGGGGCAGAACGGCAGCCTAGGAACAGTGGGTTAACTGCCTTGTTCATGGGCAGAACAACAGCCTAGGAACAGTGGGTTAACTGCCTTGTTCAGGGGCAGAACGACAGATTTTTACCTTGTCAGCTTTGGGATTCGATCTAGCAACTTTTCGGTTACTAGTCCAATGCTCTACCCACTAACCACCTGCCGCCCTGCTGTATCATCAAAGGGGCAGCGTTGATAATGTTGATGATGATGAATGTGTGTGTTTTGGGGGGCGGGAGGGCGGGTACGTGTGTGTGTGTGTGTGTGGGGGGGGGGAGTAGTATGTGTGTCCATGTGTGTGTTTCAGGGGGGGATAGTATGTGTGTGTTTCAGGGGGGGATAGTGTGTGTGTGTCCGTGTGTGTGTTTCAGGGGGGGATAGTGTGTGTGTGTCCGTGTGTGTGTTTCAGGGGGGGATTGTGTGTGTGTGTCCGTGTGTGTTTCAGGGGGGGATAGTGTGTGTGTGTCCGTGTGTGTGTTTCAGGGGGGGATAGTGTGTGTGTGTTTCAGGGGGGGATAGTGTGTGTGTGTTTCAGGGGGGATAGTGTGTGTGTGTTTCAGGGGGGATAGTGTGTGTGTGTTTCAGGGGGGGATAGTGTGTGTGTGTTTCAGGGGGGATAGTGTGTGTGACTTTTACCAGTGTGTGTACATCATCAAAGGTTCAGCGGTGAAGACACCAGAACCACGGGGCATCGGGGCATCCCTACGGGCGCCGTTCCTCCATCCTTCCATCTTTGTCTTCGTCACAATCCACAACAAAAAGAGAGACAGAGAGGAGAGACTGTCGTGCATCCATGCCTCTTCATGCCTTTTCCCTCTGCCCGTATCCCGGCAACCAGTCAACCCTGGCACAAAACGGTACCCCCCCCTCTCCCCCTACTACCCCCCCCTGCGCTCCCCCCAATTCCTTTAGACCCTGGCCAGCGACACGTCAAGTCCCCCACCCCCCAACATGCCTTCTTCCCAGCGGGCTCTTGACACAGGCTGGCGTGCCCCGGAGGCAGGGGTGGGGGGGAGATAAACCCCCCTAGAGGATCTGAGGAGGAAGGTCTTTTTGTCTATGTGGGGTACATCTCAATCAGCAGGGTGGTGGGAAAGAAGGGGTGGGTCTCTCCCATACTCATCCCTTTCACACACCCTCGTCCCCGTACTCGTCCCCGTCTATCTGTTCGGTTGTCAGTGGGAATTTCCCCCTCAGGGGCGTCACACTCATCAAAACTTATACATCCATTTGTATGCTGAAAATAAATATTAAATAAATGTATATATATTTTTCACAGATTTCAAAGATATCAAATTTGACCATAAGTGCTCCTTCGAATGTGACCCCTCTGGAAACCCTCTTTCTGTATTCTGCACCTCACTCTCCTCCCAAAAAGAACAGCAAAACTCTGTGAACGTCAACACGTCACTCAGATTTGCCATGGCGTCGTTGGTGTAGTGACACAGTGTTGCAGGGCCAGGACAGGGAAGGGTTTGGAACATGGCATTGCCTAAACAGATAATTTTTCTACGTTGTGGCGAGTGCTAGCTGTTTGCTGAGAACACAGAAGCTGAGTTGGTCTTGTAAAAAACTGCTAACCACATTGTTAAATTTAAAAGCTTAAAAACTCAAAGCCATTTTCTCTCTGTCTCTCTGTCTCTCTGTCTCTCTGTCTCTCTGTATCTCTGTCTCTCTGTCTCTCTGTATCTCTGTCTCTCTGTCTCTCTGTCTCTCTGTATCTCTGTCTCTCTGTCTCTCTGTATCTCTGTCTCTCTGTCTCTCTGTCTCTCTGTCTCTCTGTCTCTCTGTATCTCTGTATCTCTGTATCTCTGTCTCTCTGTCTCTCTGTATCTCTGTCTCTCTGTCTCTCTGTCTCTCTGTATCTCTGTCTCTCTGTCTCTCTGTATCTCTGTCTCTCTGTCTCTCTGTCTCTCTGTCTCTCTGTCTCTCTGTATCTCTGTCTCTCTGTCTCTCTGTCTCTCTGTCTCTCTGTATCTCTGTCTCTCTGTATCTCTGTCTCTCTGTATCTCTGTCTCTCTGTCTCTCTGTATCTCTGTATCTCTGTCTCTCTGTATCTCTGTCTCTCTGTCTCTCTGTCTCTCTGTCTCTCTGTCTCTCTGTCTCTCTGTCTCTCTGTATCTCTGTCTCTCTGTATCTCTGTCTCTCTGTCTCTCTGTCTCTCTGTATCTCTGTCTCTCTGTATCTCTGTCTCTCTGTCTCTCTGTATCTCTGTCTCTCTGTCTCTCTGTCTCTCTGTATTTCTGTCTCTCTGTCTCTCTGTCTCTCTGTCTCTCTGTATCTCTGTCTCTCTGTATCTCTGTCTCTCTGTCTCTCTGTCTCTCTGTCTCTCTGTCTCTCTGTCTCTCTGTCTCTCTGTCTCTCTGTCTCTCTGTCTCTTTGTCTCTTTGTCTCTCTGTCTCTCTGTCTCTCTGTCTCTCTGTCTCTCTGTCTCTCTGTCTCTCTGTATCTCTGTATCTCTGTCTCTCTGTCTCTCTGTCTCTCTGTCTCTCTGTATCTCTGTCTCTCTGTATCTCTGTCTCTCTGTCTCTCTGTCTCTCTGTCTCTCTGTATCTCTGTCTCTCTGTCTCTTTGTCTCTCTGTCTCTCTGTCTCTCTGTCTCTCTGTCTCTCTGTCTCTCTGTATCTCTGTCTCTCTGTCTCTCTGTCTCTTTGTCTCTCTGTCTCTCTGTCTCTCTGTCTCTCTGTCTCTCTGTCTCTCTGTCTCTCTGTCTCTCTGTCTCTTTGTCTCTTTGTCTCTCTGTCTCTCTGTCTCTCTGTCTCTCTGTCTCTTTGTCTCTTTGTCTCTCTGTATCTCTGTCTCTCTGTCTCTCTGTCTCTCTGTCTCTCTGTCTCTCTGTATCTCTGTCTCTCTGTCTCTCTGTCTCTCTGTCTCTCTGTCTCTCTGTCTCTCTGTCTCTCTGTCTCTTTGTCTCTCTGTCTCTCTGTCTCTCTGTCTCTCTGTATCTCTGTCTCTCTGTCTCTCTGTCTCTTTGTCTCTTTGTCTCTCTGTATCTCTGTCTCTCTGTCTCTCTGTCTCTCTGTATCTCTGTCTCTCTGTCTCTCTGTCTCTCTGTCTCTCTGTCTCTCTGTATTTCTGTCTCTCTGTCTCTCTGTCTCTCTGTCTCTCTGTCTCTCTGTATCGCTGTCTCTCTGTCTCTCTGTCTCTCTGTCTCTCTGTCTCTCTGTCTCTTTGTCTCTTTGTCTCTCTGTATCTCTGTCTCTCTGTCTCTCTGTCTCTCTGTATCTCTGTATCTCTGTCTCTCTGTCTCTCTGTCTCTCTGTATCTCTGTCTCTCTGTCTCTCTGTATCTCTGTCTCTCTGTCTCTCTGTATCTCTGTCTCTCTGTCTCTCTGTCTCTCTGTATCTCTGTCTCTCTGTCTCTCTGTCTCTCTGTCTCTCTGTATCTCTGTCTCTCTGTCTCTCTGTCTCTCTGTCTCTCTGTCTCTCTGTATCTCTGTATCTCTGTCTCTCTGTCTCTCTGTCTCTCTGTCTCTCTGTCTCTCTGTCTCTCTGTGTCTCTGTCTCTCTGTCTCCGGCACTCCATCTCCTGCTGATGAAGACTCTCAGGAATACAGAAAGAGAAACTGTGATAAAAGCAGAAACACAGCAGCGGAGGTGAAAGATGGACAGATCTGTGATAAAAGAGAGGGAAGGGAGGAACGGTGAGGTACATGAAAAGAGACAGACAGGACATTATCACAGCAGGAGGGCGAAGAGAGGGAGAGGTTTTTGCTGTCGTTCTGTCCCCTCGTACCATCTCCTCTCATTACTATTTCATTCCTTGTTCTTCTTTTTTTCTGGTGATGGCCCAGTTACGTGTTGTTATTCCACCACTCCACAAAAATAACTTCAAGAGAGAAACAAAGTGAATAATTATATAGTAATGGAGTTACCCATTGTAGCATATATATATATATATATATATCTATATATATCTATATCTATACATATCTATAAATATATATATATATATACAATTGAAGTCGGAAGTTTAAATACACTTAGGTTGGAGTCATTAAAAATAATTTTTCAACAACTCTACACATTTCTTGTTAACAGACTATAGTTTTGGCAAGTCGGTTAGGACATCAACTTGGAGAGATATCTATCGAGTGTTAGTAGTTACCCAGTGTAGGTTATATAGAGTGTTAGTAGCTACCCAGTGTAGGTTATATAGAGTGTTAGTAGTTACCCAGTGTAGGTTATATAGAGTGTTAGTAGTAACCCAGTGTAGGCTATATAGAGTGTTAGTAGTTACCCAGTGTAGGCTATATAGAGTGTTAGTAGTTACCCAGTGTAGGTTATATAGAGTGTTAGTAGTTACCCAGTGTAGGTTATATAGAGTGTTATTACTGTAGTTACCCAGTGTAGGCTATATAGAGTGTTATTACTGTAGTTACCCAGTGTAGGTTATATAGAGTGTTAGTAGTTACCCAGTGTAGGCTATATAGAGTGTTAGTAGTTACCCAGTGTAGGTTATATAGAGTGTTATTACTGTAGTTACCCAGTGTAGGCTATATAGAGTGTTATTACTGTAGTTACCCAGTGTAGGTTATATAGAGTGTTAGTAGTTACCCAGTGTAGGTTATATAGAGTGTTATTACTGTAGTTACCCAGTGTAGGATATATAGAGTGTTAGTAGTAACCCAGTGTAGGTTATATAGAGTGTTAGTAGTAACCCAGTGTAGGTTATATAGAGTGTTAGTAGTAACCCAGTGTAGGCTATATAGAGTGTTAGTAGTTACCCAGTGTAGGTTATATAGAGTGTTAGTAGTTACCCAGTGTAGGTTATATAGAGTGTTAGTAGTAACCCAGTGTAGGCTATATAGAGTGTTAGTAGTTACCCAGTGTAGGCTATATAGAGTGTTAGTAGTTACCCAGTGTAGGTTATATAGAGTGTTAGTAGTTACCCAGTGTAGGTTATATAGAGTGTTATTACTGTAGTTACCCAGTGTAGGCTATATAGAGTGTTATTACTGTAGTTACCCAGTGTAGGTTATATAGAGTGTTATTACTGTAGTTACCCAGTGTAGGCTATATAGAGTGTTAGTAGTTACCCAGTGTAGGCTATATAGAGTGTTAGTAGTTACCCAGTGTAGGTTATATAGAGTGTTATTACTGTAGTTACCCAGTGTAGGCTATATAGAGTGTTATTACTGTAGTTACCCAGTGTAGGTTATATAGAGTGTTAGTAGTTACCCAGTGTAGGTTATATAGAGTGTTATTACTTTAGTTACCCAGTGTAGGATAAATAGAGTGTTAGTAGTAACCCAGTGTAGGTTATATAGAGTGTTAGTAGTAACCCAGTGTAGGTTATATAGAGTGTTAGTAGTAACCCAGTGTAGGTTATATAGAGTGTTAGTAGTTACCCAGTGTAGGTTATATAGAGTGTTATTACTGTAGTTACCCAGTGTAGGTTATATAGAGTGTTATTACTGTAGTTACCCAGTGTAGGATATATAGAGTGTTAGTAGTAACCCAGTGTAGGTTATATAGAGTGTTAGTAGTAACCCAGTGTAGGTTATATAGAGTGTTAGTAGTAACCCAGTGTAGGCTATATAGAGTGTTAGTAGTTACCCAGTGTAGGTTATATAGAGTGTTAGTAGTAACCCAGTGTAGGCTATATAGAGTGTTAGTAGTAACCCAGTGTAGGCTATATAGAGTGTTAGTAGATACCCAGTGTAGGCTATATAGAGTGTGAGTAGTAACCCAGTGTAGGTTATATAGAGTGTGAGTAGTAACCCAGTGTAGGTTATATAGAGTGTTATTACTGTAGTTACCCAGTGTAGGTTATATAGAGTGTGAGTAGTTACCCAGTGTAGGTTATATACAGTGTTAGTAGTAACCCAGTGTAGGCTATATAGAGTGTTAGTAGTAACCCAGTGTAGGCTATATAGAGTGTTAGTAGTTACCCAGTGTAGGTTATATAGAGTGTTAGTAGTAACCCAGTGTAGGCTATATAGAGTGTTAGTAGTTACCCAGTGTAGGCTATATAGAGTGTTAGTAGATACCCAGTGTAGGCTATATAGAGTGTGAGTAGTAACCCAGTGTAGGTTATATAGAGTGTGAGTAGTAACCCAGTGTAGGTTATATAGAGTGTTATTACTGTAGTTACCCAGTGTAGGTTATATAGAGTGTTAGTAGTAACCCAGTGTAGGTTATATAGAGTGTTAGTAGTAACCCAGTGTAGGTTATATAGAGTGTTAGTAGTTACCCAGTGTAGGTTATATAGAGTGTTAGTAGTAACCCAGTGTAGGTTATATAGAGTGTTAGTAGTTACCCAGTGTAGGTTATATAGAGTGTTAGTAGTAACCCAGTGTAGGCTATATAGAGTGTTAGTAGTTACCCAGTGTAGGCTATATAGAGTGTTAGTAGATACCCAGTGTAGGCTATATAGAGTGTGAGTAGTAACCCAGTGTAGGTTATATAGAGTGTGAGTAGTAACCCAGTGTAGGTTATATAGAGTGTTATTACTGTAGTTACCCAGTGTAGGTTATATAGAGTGTGAGTAGTTACCCAGTGTAGGTTATATAGAGTGTTATTACTGTAGTTACCCAGTGTAGGTTATATAGAGTGTTATTACTGTATTTACCCAGTGTAGGTTATATAGAGTGTTATTACTGTAGTTACCCAGTGTAGGCTATATAGAGTGTTAGTAGTTACCCAGTGTAGGCTATATAGAGTGTTAGTAGTTACCCAGTGTAGGTTATATAGAGTGTTATTACTGTAGTAACCCAGTGTAGGTTATATAGAGTGTTATTACTGTATTTACCCAGTGTAGGTTATATAGAGTGTTATTACTGTAGTTACCCAGTGTAGGTTATATAGAGTGTTATTACTGTAGTTGCCCAGTGTAGGTTATATAGAGTGTTATTACTGTAGTTACCCAGTGTAGGTTATATAGTGTGTTATTACTGTAGTTACCCAGTGTAGGTTATATAGAGTGTTATTACTGTAGTTGCCCAGTGTAGGTTATATAGAGTGTTATTACTGTAGTTGCCCAGTGTAGGTTATATAGAGTGTTATTACTGTAGTTACCCAGTGTAGGTTATATATAGTGTTATTACTGTATTTACCCAGTGTAGGCTATATAGAGTGTTATTACTGTAGTTACCCAGTGTAGGTTATATAGAGTGTGAGTAGTTACCCAGTGTAGGCTATATAGAGTGTTATTACTGTAGTTACCCAGTGTAGGTTATATAGAGTGTTATTACTGTAGTTACCCAGTGTAGGTTATATAGAGTGTTATTACTGTAGTTACCCAGTGTAGGTTATATAGAGTGTTAGTATTTACCCAGTGTAGGCTATATAGAGTGTTATTACTGTAGTTACCCAGTGTAGGTTATATAGAGTGTTATTACTGTAGTTACCCAGTGTAGGTTATATAGAGTGTTATTACTGTAGTTACCCAGTGTAGGTTATATAGAGTGTTATTACTGTAGTTACCCAGTGTAGGTTATATAGAGTGTTAGTATTTACCCAGTGTAGGCTATATAGAGTGTTAGTAGCTCCCCAGTGTAGGTTATATAGAGTGTTAGTAGTAACCCAGTGTAGGTTATATAGAGTGTTAGTATTTACCCAGTGTAGGCTATATTGAGTGTTAGTATTTACCCAGTGTAGGCTATATAGAGTGTTAGTATTTACCCAGTGTAGGCTATATAGAGTGTTATTACTGTAGTTGCCCAGTGTAGGCTATATAGAGTGTTAGTATTTACCCAGTGTAGGCTATATAGAGTGTTAATACTGTAGTTGCCCAGTGTAGGCTATATAGAGTGTTAGTATTTACCCAGTGTAGGCTATATAGAGTGTTATTACTGTAGTTGCCCAGTGTAGGCTATATAGAGTGTTAGTATTTACCCAGTGTAGGCTATATAGAGTGTTATTACTGTAGTTGCCCAGTGTAGGCTATATAGAGTGTTTGTATTTACCCAGTGTAGGCTATATAGAGTGTTAGTATTTACCCAGTGTAGGCTATATAGAGTGTTATTACTGTAGTTGCCCAGTGTAGGTTATATATAGTGTTAGTATTTACCCAGTGTAGGCTATATAGAGTGTTATTACTGTAGTTGCCCAGTGTAGGTTATATATAGTGTTAGTATTTACCCAGTGTAGGCTATATAGAGTGTTATTACTGTAGTTGCCCAGTGTAGGCTATATATAGTGTTAGTAGTTACCCAGTGTAGGTTATATATAGTGTTAGTATTTACCCAGTGTAGGTTATATAGAGTGTTATTACTGTAGTTACCCAGTGTAGGTTATATAGAGTGTTATTACTGTAGTTACCCAGTGTAGGTTATATAGAGTGTTATTACTGTAGTTACCCAGTGTAGGTTATATAGAGTGTTATTACTGTAGTTACCCAGTGTAGGTTATATAGAGTGTTAGTATTTACCCAGTGTAGGCTATATAGAGTGTTAGTAGTTACCCAGTGTAGGTTATATAGAGTGTTAGTAGTAACCCAGTGTAGGTTATATAGAGTGTTAGTATTTACCCAGTGTAGGCTATATAGAGTGTTAGTATTTACCCAGTGTAGGCTATATAGAGTGTTAGTATTTACCCAGTGTAGGCTATATAGAGTGTTATTACTGTAGTTGCCCAGTGTAGGCTATATAGAGTGTTAGTATTTACCCAGTGTAGGCTATATAGAGTGTTAATACTGTAGTTGCCCAGTGTAGGCTATATAGAGTGTTAGTATTTACCCAGTGTAGGCTATATAGAGTGTTATTACTGTAGTTGCCCAGTGTAGGCTATATAGAGTGTTAGTATTTACCCAGTGTAGGCTATATAGAGTGTTATTACTGTAGTTGCCCAGTGTAGGCTATATAGAGTGTTTGTATTTACCCAGTGTAGGCTATATAGAGTGTTAGTATTTACCCAGTGTAGGCTATATAGAGTGTTATTACTGTAGTTGCCCAGTGTAGGTTATATATAGTGTTAGTATTTACCCAGTGTAGGCTATATAGAGTGTTATTACTGTAGTTGCCCAGTGTAGGTTATATATAGTGTTAGTATTTACCCAGTGTAGGCTATATAGAGTGTTATTACTGTAGTTGCCCAGTGTAGGTTATATATAGTGTTAGTATTTACCCAGTGTAGGCTATATAGAGTGTTATTACTGTAGTTGCCCAGTGTAGGTTATATAGAGTGTTAGTATTTACCCAGTGTAGGTTATATAGAGTGTTATTACTGTAGTTGCCCAGTGTAGGCTATATAGAGTGTTAGTATTTACCCAGTGTAGGCTATATAGAGTGTTATTACTGTAGTTGCCCAGTGTAGGTTATATAGAGTGTTAGTATTTACCCAGTGTAGGTTATATAGAGTGTTAGTATTTACCCAGTGTAGGTTATATAGAGTGTTATTACTGTAGTTGCCCAGTGTAGGCTATATAGAGTGTTAGTATTTACCCAGTGTAGGCTATATAGAGTGTTATTACTGTAGTTGCCCAGTGTAGGCTATATAGAGTGTTATTACTGTAGTTGCCCAGTGTAGGTTATATAGAGTGTTATTACTGTAGTTGCCCAGTGTAGGCTATATAGAGTGTTAGTATTTACCCAGTGTAGGCTATATAGAGTGTTATTACTGTAGTTGCCCAGTGCAGGTTATATATAGTGTTAGTATTTACCCAGTGTAGGTTATATAGAGTGTTATTACTGTAGTTGCCCAGTGCAGGTTATATATAGTGTTAGTATTTACCCAGTGTAGGCTATATAGAGTGTTATTACTGTAGTTGCCCAGTGTAGGCTATATAGAGTGTTATTACTGTATAGACTGTATAGTCATTCTGTCTCTCTGTCTCTCTGTGTCTCTGTGTCTCTGTGTGTCTATCTCACTGTGTCTCTGTTCCCGTCTTTCTGTCTGTCTGTCTTTCCCTATGTGTCTCTCTGTCTCTCTGTATTGCTGTATCTGTCTCTCTGTCTCCCAGACGGACGCTCCGCCAGTCCCCCTCTCCCCCCCTTCCTTACCCACCTGAGCCCCCCTCCCTCCTGAGGGTGTGTAGTTCACTGACCCACTTTAATAATTAAAAAAAACGGTCTGATTTCCAGTCTCACAGACTTAAGCAATTACTCTGTAATAAACTAACCCTGTTTTTGATTTATACTACCTACCGGTATGTACAAAAGGAAGCTTTTATGTTTTATGGGCAACTCATCATCCGCCATTTGACACGATTGAGAGTCCAACAGTTCACATCCTGAGGAATGGGTCAGGGTCAGGGCTCTCTGTTCTGTTCTGTCTGTTCTGTTCTGTTCTCCTCTGTTCTGTTCTGCTCTGTTCTGTTCTCCTCTGTTCTCTTCTGTTATGTTCTGTTCTCCTCTGTTCTGCTCTGTTCTGTTCTGCTCTGCTCTGTTCTGTTCTGTTCTGTTCTCCTCTGTTCTGTTCTATTCTCCTCTGTTCTGTTCTCCTCTGTCCTGTTCTCCTCTGTTCTGTTCTCCTCTGTTCTGTTCTGTTCTCCTCTGTTCTGTTCTGCTCTGTTCTGTTCTGTTCTCCTCTGTTCTGTTCTGCTCTGCTCTGTTCTGTTCTGCTCTGTTCTGTTCTGTTCTGCTCTGTTCTGCTCTCTATTCTATTCTCCTCTGTTCTGTTCTGCTCTGCTCTGTTCTGTTCTCCTCTGTTCTGTTCTCCATTGTTCTGCTCTGTTCTGTTCTGCTCTATTCTGCTCTCTTTTCTATTCTGCTCTCTGTTCTGTTCTCATCTGTTCTGCTCTCTGTTCTGTTCTGCTCTCTTTTCTGTTCTGCTCTGTTCTCCTCTGTTCTGTTCTGTTCTGTTCTCCTCTGTTCTGTTCTGCTCTGTTCTGTTCTGCTCTCTGTTCTGTTCTCCTCTGTTCTGTTCTCCTCTGTTCTGTTCTGTTCTCCTCTGTTCTGTTCTCCTATGTTCTGTTCTGTTCTCCTCTGTTCTGCTCTGTTCTGTTCTGTTCTCCTCTGTTCTGTTCTGTTCTGCTCTGTTCTGTACTGATCTGTTCTGTTCTGTTCTGCTCTGTTCTGCTCTCTGTTCTGTTCTCCTCTGTTCTGTTCTGCTCTGCTCTGTTCTGTTCTCCTCTGTTCTCCTCTGTTCTGTTCTCCTTTGTTCTGCTCTGTTCTGTTCTGCTCTATTCTGCTCTCTGTTCTGTTCTGCTCTCTGTTCTGTTCTCATCTGTTCTGCTCTCTGTTCTGTTCTGCTCTCTTTTCTGTTCTGCTCTGTTCTCCTCTGTTCTGTTCTGCTCTCTGTTCTGTTCTCCTCTGTTCTGTTCTCCTCTGTTCTGTTCTGTTCTCCTCTGTTCTGTTCTCCTCTGTTCTGTTCTGCTCTGTTCTGTTCTGCTCTCTGTTCTGTTCTCCTCTGTTCTGTTCGGCTCTGTTCTCCTCACTGTTCTGTTCTGCTCTCTTCTCCTCTGTTCTGTTCTCCTTTGTTCTGCTCTGTTCTGTTCTGCTCTATTCTGCTCTCTGTTCTGTTCTGCTCTCTGTTCTGTTCTCATCTGTTCTGCTCTCTGTTCTGTTCTGCTCTCTTTTCTGTTCTGCTCTGTTCTCCTCTGTTCTGTTCTGCTCTCTGTTCTGTTCTCCTCTGTTCTGTTCTCCTCTGTTCTGTTCTGTTCTCCTCTGTTCTGTTCTCCTCTGTTCTGTTCTGCTCTGTTCTGTTCTGCTCTCTGTTCTGTTCTCCTCTGTTCTGTTCGGCTCTGTTCTCCTCACTGTTCTGTTCTGCTCTCTTCTCCTCTGTTCTGTTATCCTCTGTTCTGTTTGCTCTGTACTGTTCTGCTCTGTTCTGTTCTGCTCTGTTCTGTTCTGTTCTGCTCTGTTCTGTTCTGCTCTCTGTTCTGCTCTGTTCTGCTCTCTGTTCTGTTCTGCTCGCTGTTCTGTTCTGCTCTCTGTTCTGTTCTGCTCTCTGTTCTGTTCTGCTCTGTTCTCCTCTGTTCTGTTCTGTTCTCCTCTGTTCTGTTCTCCTCTGTTCTGCTCTGTTCTGTTCTGCTCTATTCTGCTCTCTGTTCTGTTCTGCTCTCTGTTTTGTTCTGTTCTCCTGTTCTGCTCTGTTCTGTTCTCCTCTGTTCTCCTCTGTCCTGTTCTGTTCTGCTCTATTCTGCTCTCTGTTCTGTTCTGCTCTCTGTTCTGCTCTGTTCTGCTCTGTTCTGCTCTCTGTTCTGTTCTGCTCTCTGTTCTGTTCTGCTCTCTGTTCTGTTCTGCTCTGTTCTCCTCTGTTCTGTTCTCCTCTGTTCTGTTCTGTTCTGCTCTATTCTGCTCTCCTGTTCTGTTCTGCTCTCTGTTTTGTTCTGTTCTCCTCTGTTCTATTCTCCTGTTCTGCTCTGTTCTGTTCTCCTCTGTTCTCCCCTGTTCTGTTCTGTTCTCCTCTGTTCTGCTCTGTTCTGTTCTGCTCTATTCTGCTCTCTGTTCTGTTCTGCTCTCTGTTCTGTTCTCATCTGTTCTGCTCTCTGTTCTGTTCTGCTCTCTTTTTCTGCTCTGTTCTCCTCTGTTCTGTTCTGCTCTCCTCTGTTCTCCTCTGTTATGTTCTGCTCTGTTCTGCTCTCTGTTCTCCTCTGTTCTGTTCTCTGTTCTGTTCTCCTCTGTTCTGTTCTGCTCTGTTCTGTTCTGCTCTCTGTTCTGTTCTGCTCTCTCTTCTGTTCTGTTCTCCTCTGTTCTGTTCTTCTCTGTTCTGTTCTGTTCTGTTCTCCTCTGTCCTGTTCTCCTCTGTTCTGTTCTCCTCTGTTCTGTTCTGTTCTCCTCTGTTATTTTCTGCTCTGTTCTGTTCTGTTCTGCTCTGTTCTGTTCTCCTCTGTTCTGTTCTGCTCTGCTCTGTTCTGTTCTCCTCTGTTCTGTTCTCCTTTGTTCTGCTCTGTTCTGTTCTGCTCTATTCTGCTCTCTGTTCTGTTCTGCTCTCTGTTCTGTTCTCATCTGTTCTGCTCTCTGTTCTGTTCTGCTCTCTTTTCTGTTCTGCTCTGTTCTCCTCTGTTCTGTTCTGCTCTCTGTTCTGTTCTCCTCTGTTCTGTTCTCCTCTGTTCTGTTCTCCTCTGTTCTGTTCTGCTCTGTTCTGTTCTGCTCTCTGTTCTGTTCTCCTCTGTTCTGTTCGGCTCTGTTCTCCTCACTGTTCTGTTCTGCTCTCTTCTCCTCTGTTCTGTTATCCTCTGTTCTGTTTGCTCTGTACTGTTCTGCTCTGTTCTGTTCTGCTCTGTTCTGTTCTGCTCTGTTCTGTTCTGCTCTCTGTTCTGCTCTGTTCTGCTCTGTTCTGCTCTCTGTTCTGTTCTGCTCGCTGTTCTGTTCTGCTCTCTGTTCTGTTCTGCTCTCTGTTCTGTTCTGCTCTGTTCTCCTCTGTTCTGTTCTGTTCTCCTCTGTTCTGTTCTCCTCTGTTCTGCTCTGTTCTGTTCTGCTCTATTCTGCTCTCTGTTCTGTTCTGCTCTCTGTTTTGTTCTGTTCTCCTGTTCTGCTCTGTTCTGTTCTCCTCTGTTCTCCTCTGTCCTGTTCTGTTCTGCTCTATTCTGCTCTCTGTTCTGTTCTGCTCTCTGTTCTGCTCTGTTCTGCTCTGTTCTGCTCTCTGTTCTGTTCTGCTCTCTGTTCTGTTCTGCTCTCTGTTCTGTTCTGCTCTGTTCTCCTCTGTTCTGTTCTCCTCTGTTCTGTTCTGTTCTGCTCTATTCTGCTCTCTGTTCTGTTCTGCTCTCTGTTTTGTTCTGTTCTCCTCTGTTCTATTCTCCTGTTCTGCTCTGTTCTGTTCTCCTCTGTTCTCCCCTGTTCTGTTCTGTTCTCCTCTGTTCTGCTCTGTTCTGTTCTGCTCTATTCTGCTCTCTGTTCTGTTCTGCTCTCTGTTCTGTTCTCATCTGTTCTGCTCTCTGTTCTGTTCTGCTCTCTTTTCTGCTCTGTTCTCCTCTGTTCTGTTCTGCTCTCCTCTGTTCTCCTCTGTTATGTTCTGCTCTGTTCTGCTCTCTGTTCTCCTCTGTTCTGTTCTCTGTTCTGTTCTCCTCTGTTCTGTTCTGCTCTGTTCTGTTCTGCTCTCTGTTCTGTTCTGCTCTCTCTTCTGTTCTGTTCTCCTCTGTTCTGTTCTTCTCTGTTCTGTTCTGTTCTGTTCTCCTCTGTCCTGTTCTCCTCTGTTCTGTTCTCCTCTGTTCTGTTCTGTTCTCCTCTGTTATTTTCTGCTCTGTTCTGTTCTGTTCTGCTCTGTTCTGTTCTCCTCTGTTCTGTTCTGCTCTGCTCTGTTCTGTTCTCCTCTGTTCTCCTCTGTTCTGTTCTCCTTTGTTCTGCTCTGTTCTGCTCTGCTCTATTCTGCTCTCTGTTCTGTTCTGCTCTCTGTTCTGTTCTCATCTGTTCTGCTCTCTGTTCTGTTCTGCTCTCTTTTCTGTTCTGCTCTGTTCTCCTCTGTTCTGTTCTGCTCTCTGTTCTGTTCTCCTCTGTTCTGTTCTCCTCTGTTCTGTTCTCCTCTGTTCTGTTCTCCTCTGTTCTGTTCTGTTCTCCTCTGTTCTGTTCTCCTCTGTTCTGTTCTGTTCTCCTCTGTTCTGTTCTCCTCTGTTCTGCTCTGCTCTGTTCTGTTCTGCTCTCTGCTCTGTTCTCCTCTGTTCTGTTCTGCTCTGTTCTCCTCACTGTTCTGTTCTGCTCTATTCTGCTCTCTGTTCTGTTCTGCTCTCTGTTCTGTTCTCATCTGTTCTGCTCTCTGTTCTGTTCTGCTCTCTTTTCTGTTCTGCTCTGTTCTCCTCTGTTCTGTTCTTCTCTCTGTTCTGTTCTCCTCTGTTCTGTTCTCCTCTGTTCTGTTCTGTTCTCCTCTGTTCTGTTCTCCTCTGTTCTGTTCTGCTCTGTTCTGTTCTGCTCTCTGTTCTGTTCTCCTCTGTTCTGTTCGGCTCTGTTCTCCTCACTGTTCTGTTCTGCTCTCTTCTCCTCTGTTCTGTTATCCTCTGTTCTGTTTGCTCTGTACTGTTCTGCTCTGTTCTGTTCTACTCTGTTCTGTTCTGCTCTCTGTTCTGCTCTGTTCTGCTCTGTTCTGCTCTCTGTTCTGTTCTGCTCGCTGTTCTGTTCTGCTCTCTGTTCTGTTCTGCTCTCTGTTCTGTTCTGCTCTGTTCTCCTCTGTTCTGTTCTCCTCTGTTCTGCTCTGTTCTGTTCTGCTCTATTCTGCTCTCTGTTCTGTTCTGCTCTCTGTTTTGTTCTCCTCTGTTCTCCTCTGTCCTGTTCTGTTCTGCTCTATTCTGCTCTCTGTTCTGTTCTGCTCTCTGTTCTGCTCTGTTCTGCTCTGTTCTGCTCTCTGTTCTGTTCTGCTCTCTGTTCTGTTCTGCTCTCTGTTCTGTTCTGCTCTGTTCTCCTCTGTTCTGTTCTCCTCTGTTCTGTTCTGCTGTATTCTGCTCTCTCTTCTGTTCTGCTCTCTGTTTTGTTCTGTTCTCCTCTGTTCTATTCTCCTGTTCTGCTCTGTTCTGTTCTCCTCTGTTCTCCCCTGTTCTGTTCTGTTCTCCTCTGTTCTGCTCTGTTCTGTTCTGCTCTATTCTGCTCTCTGTTCTGTTCTGCTCTCTGTTCTGTTCTCATCTGTTCTGCTCTCTGTTCTGTTCTGCTCTCTTTTCTGCTCTGTTCTCCTCTGTTCTGTTCTGCTCTCCTCTGTTCTCCTCTGTTATGTTCTGCTCTGTTCTGCTCTCTGTTCTCCTCTGTTCTGTTCTCTGTTCTGTTCTCCTCTGTTCTGTTCTGCTCTGTTCTGTTCTGCTCTCTGTTCTGTTCTGCTCTCTCTTCTGTTCTGTTCTCCTCTGTTCTCCTCTGTTCTGTTCTTCTCTGTTCTGTTCTGTTCTGTTCTCCTCTGTCCTGTTCTCCTCTGTTCTGTTCTCCTCTGTTCTGTTCTGTTCTCCTCTGTTATTTTCTGCTCTGTTCTGTTCTGTTCTGCTCTGTTCTGTTCTCCTCTGTTCTGTTCTGCTCTGCTCTGTTCTGTTCTCCTCTGTTCTCCTCTGTTCTGTTCTCCTTTGTTCTGCTCTGTTCTGCTCTGCTCTATTCTGCTCTCTGTTCTGTTCTCATCTGTTCTGCTCTCTGTTCTGTTCTGCTCTCTTTTCTGTTCTGCTCTGTTCTCCTCTGTTCTGTTCTGCTCTCTGTTCTGTTCTCCTCTGTTCTGTTCTCCTCTGTTCTGTTCAACTCTGTTCTGTTCTGTTCTCCTCTGTTCTGTTCTCCTCTGTTCTGTTCTGTTCTCCTTGTTCTGTTCTCCTCTGTTCTGCTCTGCTCTGTTCTGTTCTGCTCTCTGTTCTGTTCTCCTCTGTTCTGTTCTGCTCTGTTCTCCTCACTGTTCTGTTCTGCTCTCTTCTCCTCTGTTCTGTTATCCTCTGTTCTGTTTGCTCTGTACTGTTCTGCTCTGTTCTGTTCTGCTCTGTTCTGTTCTGCTCTGTTCTGTTCTGCTCTCTGTTCTGCTCTGTTCTGCTCTGTTCTGCTCTCTGTTCTCCTCTGTCCTGTTCTGTTCTGCTCTATTCTGCTCTCTGTTCTGTTCTGCTCTCTGTTCTGCTCTGTTCTGCTCTGTTCTGCTCTCTGTTCTGTTCTGCTCTCTGTTCTGTTCTGCTCTCTGTTCTGTTCTGCTCTGTTCTCCTCTGTTCTGTTCTCCTCTGTTCTGTTCTGTTCTGCTCTATTCTGCTCTCTGTTCTGTTCTGCTCTCTGTTTTTTTTCTGTTCTCCTCTGTTCTATTCTCCTGTTCTGCTCTGTTCTGTTCTCCTCTGTTCTCCCCTGTTCTGTTCTGTTCTCCTCTGTTCTGCTCTGTTCTGTTCTGCTCTATTCTGCTCTCTGTTCTGTTCTGCTCTCTGTTCTGTTCTCATCTGTTCTGCTCTCTGTTCTGTTCTGCTCTCTTTTCTGCTCTGTTCTCCTCTGTTCTGTTCTGCTCTCCTCTGTTCTCCTCTGTTATGTTCTGCTCTGTTCTGCTCTCTGTTCTCCTCTGTTCTGTTCTCTGTTCTGTTCTCCTCTGTTCTGTTCTGCTCTGTTCTGTTCTGCTCTCTGTTCTGTTCTGCTCTCTCTTCTGTTCTGTTCTCCTCTGTTCTGTTCTTCTCTGTTCTGTTCTGTTCTGTTCTCCTCTGTCCTGTTCTCCTCTGTTCTGTTCTCCTCTGTTCTGTTCTGTTCTCCTCTGTTATTTTCTGCTCTGTTCTGTTCTGTTCTGCTCTGTTCTGTTCTCCTCTGTTCTGTTCTGCTCTGCTCTGTTCTGTTCTCCTCTGTTCTCCTCTGTTCTGTTCTCCTTTGTTCTGCTCTGTTCTGCTCTGCTCTATTCTGCTCTCTGTTCTGTTCTGCTCTCTGTTCTGTTCTCATCTGTTCTGCTCTCTGTTCTGTTCTGCTCTCTTTTCTGTTCTGCTCTGTTCTCCTCTGTTCTGTTCTGCTCTCTGTTCTGTTCTCCTCTGTTCTGTTCTCCTCTGTTCTGTTCTCCTCTGTTCTGTTCTGTTCTCCTCTGTTCTGTTCTCCTCTGTTCTGTTCTGTTCTCCTCTGTTCTGTTCTCCTCTGTTCTGCTCTGCTCTGTTCTGTTCTGCTCTCTGCTCTGTTCTCCTCTGTTCTGTTCTGCTCTGTTCTCCTCACTGTTCTGTTCTGCTCTATTCTGCTCTCTGTTCTGTTCTGCTCTCTGTTCTGTTCTCATCTGTTCTGCTCTCTGTTCTGTTCTGCTCTCTTTTCTGTTCTGCTCTGTTCTCCTCTGTTCTGTTCTTCTCTCTGTTCTGTTCTCCTCTGTTCTGTTCTCCTCTGTTCTGTTCTGTTCTCCTCTGTTCTGTTCTCCTCTGTTCTGTTCTGCTCTGTTCTGTTCTGCTCTCTGTTCTGTTCTCCTCTGTTCTGTTCGGCTCTGTTCTCCTCACTGTTCTGTTCTGCTCTCTTCTCCTCTGTTCTGTTATCCTCTGTTCTGTTTGCTCTGTACTGTTCTGCTCTGTTCTGTTCTGCTCTGTTCTGTTCTGCTCTGTTCTGTTCTGTTCTCTGTTCTGCTCTGTTCTGCTCTGTTCTGCTCTCTGTTCTGTTCTGCTCGCTGTTCTGTTCTGCTCTCTGTTCTGTTCTGCTCTCTGTTCTGTTCTGCTCTGTTCTCCTCTGTTCTGTTCTGTTCTCCTCTGTTCTGTTCTCCTCTGTTCTGCTCTGTTCTGTTCTGCTCTATTCTGCTCTCTGTTCTGTTCTGCTCTCTGTTTTGTTCTGTTCTCCTGTTCTGCTCTGTTCTGTTCTCCTCTGTTCTCCTCTGTCCTGTTCTGTTCTGCTCTATTCTGCTCTCTGTTCTGTTCTGCTCTCTGTTCTGCTCTGTTCTGCTCTGTTCTGCTCTCTGTTCTGTTCTGCTCTCTGTTCTGTTCTGCTCTCTGTTCTGTTCTGCTCTGTTCTCCTCTGTTCTGTTCTCCTCTGTTCTGTTCTGCTCTATTCTGCTCTCTGTTCTGTTCTGCTCTCTGTTTTGTTCTGTTCTCCTCTGTTCTATTCTCCTGTTCTGCTCTGTTCTGTTCTCCTCTGTTCTCCCCTGTTCTGTTCTGTTCTCCTCTGTTCTGCTCTGTTCTGTTCTGCTCTATTCTGCTCTCTGTTCTGTTCTGCTCTCTGTTCTGTTCTCATCTGTTCTGCTCTCTGTTCTGTTCTGCTCTCTTTTCTGCTCTGTTCTCCTCTGTTCTGTTCTGCTCTCCTCTGTTCTCCTCTGTTATGTTCTGCTCTGTTCTGCTCTCTGTTCTCCTCTGTTCTGTTCTCTGTTCTGTTCTCCTCTGTTCTGTTCTGCTCTGTTCTGTTCTGCTCTCTGTTCTGTTCTGCTCTCTCTTCTGTTCTGTTCTCCTCTGTTCTGTTCTTCTCTGTTCTGTTCTGTTCTGTTCTCCTCTGTCCTGTTCTCCTCTGTTCTGTTCTCCTCTGTTCTGTTCTGTTCTCCTCTGTTATTTTCTGCTCTGTTCTGTTCTGTTCTGCTCTGTTCTGTTCTCCTCTGTTCTGTTCTGCTCTGCTCTGTTCTGTTCTCCTCTGTTCTCCTCTGTTCTGTTCTCCTTTGTTCTGCTCTGTTCTGCTTTGCTCTATTCTGCTCTCTGTTCTGTTCTGCTCTCTGTTCTGTTCTCATCTGTTCTGCTCTCTGTTCTGTTCTGCTCTCTTTTCTGTTCTGCTCTGTTCTCCTCTGTTCTGTTCTGCTCTCTGTTCTGTTCTCCTCTGTTCTGTTCTCCTCTGTTCTGTTCTCCTCTGTTCTGTTCTCCTCTGTTCTGTTCTGTTCTCCTCTGTTATTTTCTGCTCTGTTCTGTTCTGTTCTGCTCTGTTCTGTTCTCCTCTGTTCTGTTCTGCTCTGCTCTGTTCTGTTCTCCTCTGTTCTCCTCTGTTCTGTTCTCCTTTGTTCTGCTCTGTTCTGCTTTGCTCTATTCTGCTCTCTGTTCTGTTCTGCTCTCTGTTCTGTTCTCATCTGTTCTGCTCTCTGTTCTGTTCTGCTCTCTTTTCTGTTCTGCTCTGTTCTCCTCTGTTCTGTTCTGCTCTCTGTTCTGTTCTCCTCTGTTCTGTTCTCCTCTGTTCTGTTCTCCTCTGTTCTGTTCTCCTCTGTTCTGTTCTGTTCTCCTCTGTTATTTTCTGCTCTGTTCTGTTCTGTTCTGCTCTGTTCTGTTCTCCTCTGTTCTGTTCTGCTCTGCTCTGTTCTGTTCTCCTCTGTTCTCCTCTGTTCTGTTCTCCTTTGTTCTGCTCTGTTCTGTTCTGCTCTATTCTGCTCTCTGTTCTGTTCTGCTCTCTGTTCTGTTCTCATCTGTTCTGCTCTCTGTTCTGTTCTGCTCTCTTTTCTGTTCTGCTCTGTTCTCCTCTGTTCTGTTCTGCTCTCTGTTCTGTTCTCCTCTGTTCTGTTCTCCTCTGTTCTGTTCTGTTCTCCTCTGTTCTGTTCTCCTCTGTTCTGTTCTGCTCTGTTCTGTTCTGCTCTCTGTTCTGTTCTCCTCTGTTCTGTTCGGCTCTGTTCTCCTCACTGTTCTGTTCTGCTCTCTTCTCCTCTGTTCTGTTATCCTCTGTTCTGTTTGCTCTGTACTGTTCTGCTCTGTTCTGTTCTGCTCTGTTCTGTTCTGCTCTGTTCTGTTCTGCTCTCTGTTCTGCTCTGTTCTGCTCTGTTCTGCTCTCTGTTCTGTTCTGTTCTGCTCTCTGTTCTGTTCTGCTCTCTGTTCTGTTCTGCTCTGTTCTCCTCTGTTCTGTTCTGTTCTCCTCTGTTCTGTTCTCCTCTGTTCTGCTCTGTTCTGTTCTGCTCTATTCTGCTCTCTGTTCTGTTCTGCTCTCTGTTTTGTTCTGTTCTCCTGTTCTGCTCTGTTCTGTTCTCCTCTGTTCTCCTCTGTCCTGTTCTGTTCTGCTCTATTCTGCTCTCTGTTCTGTTCTGCTCTCTGTTCTGCTCTGTTCTGCTCTGTTCTGCTCTCTGTTCTGTTCTGCTCTCTGTTCTGTTCTGCTCTCTGTTCTGTTCTGCTCTGTTCTCCTCTGTTCTGTTCTCCTCTGTTCTGTTCTGTTCTGCTCTATTCTGCTCTCTGTTCTGTTCTGCTCTCTGTTTTGTTCTGTTCTCCTCTGTTCTATTCTCCTGTTCTGCTCTGTTCTGTTCTCCTCTGTTCTCCCCTGTTCTGTTCTGTTCTCCTCTGTTCTGCTCTGTTCTGTTCTGCTCTATTCTGCTCTCTGTTCTGTTCTGCTCTCTGTTCTGTTCTCATCTGTTCTGCTCTCTGTTCTGTTCTGCTCTCTTTTCTGCTCTGTTCTCCTCTGTTCTGTTCTGCTCTCCTCTGTTCTCCTCTGTTATGTTCTGCTCTGTTCTGCTCTCTGTTCTCCTCTGTTCTGTTCTCTGTTCTGTTCTCCTCTGTTCTGTTCTGCTCTGTTCTGTTCTGCTCTCTGTTCTGTTCTGCTCTCTCTTCTGTTCTGTTCTCCTCTGTTCTGTTCTTCTCTGTTCTGTTCTGTTCTGTTCTCCTCTGTCCTGTTCTCCTCTGTTCTGTTCTCCTCTGTTCTGTTCTGTTCTCCTCTGTTATTTTCTGCTCTGTTCTGTTCTGTTCTGCTCTGTTCTGTTCTCCTCTGTTCTGTTCTGCTCTGCTCTGTTCTGTTCTCCTCTGTTCTCCTCTGTTCTGTTCTCCTTTGTTCTGCTCTGTTCTGCTCTGCTCTATTCTGCTCTCTGTTCTGTTCTGCTCTCTGTTCTGTTCTCATCTGTTCTGCTCTCTGTTCTGTTCTGCTCTCTTTTCTGTTCTGCTCTGTTCTCCTCTGTTCTGTTCTGCTCTCTGTTCTGTTCTCCTCTGTTCTGTTCTCCTCTGTTCTGTTCTCTCCTCTGTTCTGTTCTGTTCTCCTCTGTTCTGTTCTCCTCTGTTCTGTTCTGTTCTCCTCTGTTCTGTTCTCCTCTGTTCTGCTCTGCTCTGTTCTGTTCTGCTCTCTGTTCTGTTCTCCTCTGTTCTGTTCTGCTCTGTTCTCCTCACTGTTCTGTTCTGCTCTATTCTGCTCTCTGTTCTGTTCTGCTCTCTGTTCTGTTCTCATCTGTTCTGCTCTCTGTTCTGTTCTGCTCTCTTTTCTGTTCTGCTCTGTTCTCCTCTGTTCTGTTCTTCTCTCTGTTCTGTTCTCCTCTGTTCTGTTCTCCTCTGTTCTGTTCTGTTCTCCTCTGTTCTGTTCTCCTCTGTTCTGTTCTGCTCTGTTCTGTTCTGCTCTCTGTTCTGTTCTCCTCTGTTCTGTTCGGCTCTGTTCTCCTCACTGTTCTGTTCTGCTCTCTTCTCCTCTGTTCTGTTATCCTCTGTTCTGTTTGCTCTGTACTGTTCTGGCTCTGTTCTGTTCTGCTCTGTTCTGTTCTGCTCTGTTCTGTTCTGCTCTCTGTTCTGCTCTGTTCTGCTCTGTTCTGCTCTGTGTTCTGTTTCTGCTCGCTGTTCTGTTCTGCTCTCTGTTCTGTTCTGCTCTCTGTTCTGTTCTGCTCTGTTCTCCTCTGTTCTGTTCTGTTCTCCTCTGTTCTGTTCTCCTCTGTTCTGCTCTGTTCTGTTCTGCTCTATTCTGCTCTCTGTTCTGTTCTGCTCTCTGTTTTGTTCTGTTCTCCTGTTCTGCTCTGTTCTGTTCTCCTCTGTTCTCCTCTGTCCTGTTCTGTTCTGCTCTATTCTGCTCTCTGTTCTGTTCTGCTCTCTGTTCTGCTCTGTTCTGCTCTGTTCTGCTCTCTGTTCTGTTCTGCTCTCTGTTCTGTTCTGCTCTCTGTTCTGTTCTGCTCTGTTCTCCTCTGTTCTGTTCTCCTCTGTTCTGTTCTGCTCTATTCTGCTCTCTGTTCTGTTCTGCTCTCTGTTTTGTTCTGTTCTCCTCTGTTCTATTCTCCTGTTCTGCTCTGTTCTGTTCTCCTCTGTTCTCCCCTGTTCTGTTCTGTTCTCCTCTGTTCTGCTCTGTTCTGTTCTGCTCTATTCTGCTCTCTGTTCTGTTCTGCTCTCTGTTCTGTTCTCATCTGTTCTGCTCTCTGATCTGTTCTGCTCTCTTTTCTGCTCTGTTCTCCTCTGTTCTGTTCTGCTCTCCTCTGTTCTCCTCTGTTATGTTCTGCTCTGTTCTGCTCTCTGTTCTCCTCTGTTCTGTTCTCTGTTCTGTTCTCCTCTGTTCTGTTCTGCTCTGTTCTGTTCTGCTCTCTGTTCTGTTCTGCTCTCTCTTCTGTTCTGTTCTCCCTCTGTTCTGTTCTTCTCTGTTCTGTTCTGTTCTGTTCTCCTCTGTCCTGTTCTCCTCTGTTCTGTTCTCCTCTGTTCTGTTCTGTTCTCCTCTGTTATTTTCTGCTCTGTTCTGTTCTGTTCTGCTCTGTTCTGTTCTCCTCTGTTCTGTTCTGCTCTGCTCTGTTCTGTTCTCCTCTGTTCTCCTCTGTTCTGTTCTCCTTTGTTCTGCTCTGTTCTGCTCTGCTCTATTCTGCTCTCTGTTCTGTTCTGCTCTCTGTTCTGTTCTCATCTGTTCTGCTCTCTGTTCTGTTCTGCTCTCTTTTCTGTTCTGCTCTGTTCTCCTCTGTTCTGTTCTGCTCTCTGTTCTGTTCTCCTCTGTTCTGTTCTCCTCTGTTCTGTTCTCCTCTGTTCTGTTCTGTTCTCCTCTGTTCTGTTCTCCTCTGTTCTGTTCTGTTCTCCTCTGTTCTGTTCTCCTCTGTTCTGCTCTGCTCTGTTCTGTTCTGCTCTCTGTTCTGTTCTCCTCTGTTCTGTTCTCCTCTGTTCTGTTCTGTTCTCCTCTGTTATTTTCTGCTCTGTTCTGTTCTGCTCTGTTCTGTTCTCCTCTGTTCTGTTCTGCTCTGCTCTCTGTTCTGTTCTCCTCTGTTCTCCTCTGTTCTGTTCTCCTTTGTTCTGCTCTGTTCTGTTCTGCTCTATTCTGCTCTCTGTTCTGTTCTGCTCTCTGTTCTGTTCTCATCTGTTCTGCTCTCTGTTCTGTTCTGCTCTCTTTTCTGTTCTGCTCTTGTTCTCCTCTGTTCTGTTCTGCTCTCTGTTTCTGTTCTCCCTCTGTTCTGTTCTCCTCTGTTCTGTTCTGTTCTCCTCTGTTCTGTTCTCCTCTGTTCTGTTCTGCTCTGTTCTGTTCTGCTCTCTGTTCTGTTCTCCTCTGTTCTGTTCGGCTCTGTTCTCCTCACTGTTCTGTTCTGCTCTCTTCTCCTCTGTTCTGTTATCCTCTGTTCTGTTTGCTCTGTACGGTTCTGCTCTGTTCTGTTCTGCTCTGTTCTGTTCTGCTCTGTTCTGTTCTGCTCTCTGTTCTGCTCTGTTCTGCTCTGTTCGGCTCTCTGTTCTGTTCTGTTCTGCTCTCTGTTCTGTTCTGCTCTCTGTTCTGGTTCGGCTCTGTTCTCCTCTGTTCTGCTTCTGTTCTCCTCTGTTCTGTTCTCCTCTGTTCTGCTCTGTTCTGTTCTGCTCTATTCTGCTCTCTGTTCTGTTCTGCGCTCTCTGTTTTGTTCTGTTCTCCTGTTCTGCTCTGTTCTGTTCTCCTCTGTTCTCCTCTGTCCTGTTCTGTTCTGCTCTATTCTGCCTCTCTGTCTGTTCTGCTCTCTGTTCTGCTCTGTTCTGCTCTGTTTCTGCTCTCTGTTCTGTTCTGCTCTCTGTTCTGTTCTGCTCCTCTGTTCTGTTCTGCTCTGTTCTCCTCTGTTCTGTTCTCCTCTGTTCTGTTCTGTTCTGCTCTATTCTGCTCTCTGTTCTGTTCTGCTCTCTGTTTTGTTTCTGTTCTCCCTGTTCTATTCCTCCTGTTCTGCTCTGTTCTGTTCTCCTCTGTTCTCCTCCCTGTTCTGTTCTGTTCTCCCTCTGTTCTGCTCTGTTCTGTTCTGCTCTATTCTGCTCTCTGTTCTGTTCTGCTCTCTGTTCTGTTCTCATCTGTTCTGCTCTCTGTTCTGTTCTGCTCTCTTTTCTGCTCTGTTCTCCTCTGTTCTGTTCTGCTCTCCTCTGTTCTCCTCTGTTATGTTCTGCTCTGTTCTGCTCTCTGTTCTCCTCTGTTCTGTTCTCTGTTCTGTTCTCCTCTGTTCTGTTCTGCTCTGTTCTGTTCTGCTCTCTGTTCTGTTCTGCTCTCTCTTCTGTTCTGTTCTCCTCTGTTCTGTTCTTCTCTGTTCTGTTCTGTTCTGTTCTCCTCTGTCCTGTTCTCCTCTGTTCTGTTCTCCTCTGTTCTGTTCTGTTCTCCTCTGTTATTTTCTGCTCTGTTCTGTTCTGTTCTGCTCTGTTCTGTTCTCCTCTGTTCTGTTCTGCTCTGCTCTGTTCTGTTCTCCTCTGTTCTCCTCTGTTCTGTTCTCCTTTGTTCTGCTCTGTTCTGCTCTGCTCTATTCTGCTCTCTGTTCTGTTCTGCTCTCTGTTCTGTTCTCATCTGTTCTGCTCTCTGTTCTGGTTCTGCTCTCTTTTCTGTTCTGCTCTGTTCTCCTCTGTTCTTTCTGCTCTCTGTTCTGTTCTCCTCTGTTCTGTTCTCCTCTGTTCTGTTCTCCTCCTGTTCTGTTCTGTTCTCCTCTGTTCTGTTCTCCTCTGTTCTGTTCTGTTCTCCTCTGTTCTGTTCTCCCTCTGTTCTGCTCTGCTCTGTTCTGTTCTGCTCTCTGCTCTGTTCCCTCTGTTCTGTTCTGCTCTGTTCTCCTCACTGTTCTGTTCTGCTCTATTCTGCTCTCTGTTCTGTTTGCCTCTGTTCTGTTCTCATCTGTTCTGCTCTTGTCTGTTCTGCTCTCTTTTCTGTTCTGCTCTGTTCTCCTCTGTTCTGTTCTTCTCTCTGTTCTGTTCTCCTCTGTTCTGTTCTCCTCTGTTCTGTTCTGTTCTCCTCTGTTCTGTTCTCCTCTGTTCTGTTCTGCTCTGTTCTGTTCTGCTCTCTGTTCTGTTCTCCTCTGTTCTGTTCGGCTCTGTTCTCCTCACTGTTCTGTTCTGCTCTCTTCTCCTCTGTTCTGTTATCCTCTGTTTCTGTTTTGCTCTGTACTGTTCTGCTCTGTTCTGTTCTGCTCTGTTCTGTTCTGCTCTCTGTTCTGCTCTGTTCTGCTCTGTTCTGCTCTCTGTTCTGTTCTGCTCGCTGTTCTGTTCTGCTCTCTGTTCTGTTCTGCTCTCTGTTCTGTTCTGCTCTGTTCTCCTCTGTTCTGTTCTGTTCTCCTCTGTCCTGTTCTCCTCTGTTCTGCTCTGTTCTGTTCTGCCTCTATTCTGCTCTCTGTTCTGTTCTGCTCTCTTGTTTTGTTCTGTTCTCCTGTTCTGCTCTGTTCTGTTCTCCTCTGTTCTCCTCTGTCCCTGTTCTGTTCTGCTCTATTCTGCTCTCTGTTCTGTTCTGCTCTCTGTTCTGCTCTGTTCTGCTCTGTTCTGCTCTCTGTTCTGTTCTGCTCTCTGTTCTGTTCTGCTCTCTGTTCTGTTCTGCTCTGTTCTCCTCTGTTCTGTTCTCCTCTGTTCTGTTCTGCTCTATTCTGCTCTCTGTTCTGTTCTGCTCTCTGTTTTGTTCTGTTCTCCTCTGTTCTATTCTCCTGTTCTGCTCTGTTCTGTTCTCCTCTGTTCTCCCCTGTTCTGTTCTGTTCTCCTCTGTTCTGCTCTGTTCTGTTCTGCTCTATTCTGCTCTCTGTTCTGTTCTGCTCTCTGTTCTGTTCTCATCTGTTCTGCTCTCTGTTCTGTTCTGCTCTCTTTTCTGCTCTGTTCTCCTCTGTTCTGTTCTGCTCTCCTCTGTTCTCCTCTGTTATGTTCTGCTCTGTTCTGCTCTCTGTTCTCCTCTGTTCTGTTCTCTGTTCTGTTCTCCTCTGTTCTGTTCTGCTCTGTTCTGTTCTGCTCTCTGTTCTGTTTCTGCTCTCTCTTCTGTTCTGTTCTCCTCTGTTCTGTTCTTCTCTGTTCTGTTCTGTTCTGTTCTCCTCTGTCCTGTTCTCCTCTGTTCTGTTCTCCTCTGTTCTGTTCTGTTCTCCTCTGTTATTTTCTGCTCTGTTCTGTTCTGTTCTGCTCTGTTCTGTTCTCCTCTGTTCTGTTCTGCTCTGCTCTGTTCTGTTCTCCTCTGTTCTCCTCTGTTCTGTTCTCCTTTGTTCTGCTCTGTTCTGCTCTGCTCTATTCTGCTCTCTGTTCTGTTCTCATCTGTTCTGCTCTCTGTTCTGTTCTGCTCTCTTTTCTGTTCTGCTCTGTTCTCCTCTGTTCTGTTCTGCTCTCTGTTCTGTTCTCCTCTGTTCTGTTCTCCTCTGTTCTGTTCAACTCTGTTCTGTTCTGTTCTCCTCTGTTCTGTTCTCCTCTGTTCTGTTCTGTTCTCCTCTGTTCTGTTCTCCTCTGTTCTGCTCTGCTCTGTTCTGTTCTGCTCTCTGTTCTGTTCTCCTCTGTTCTGTTCTGCTCTGTTCTCCTCACTGTTCTGTTCTGCTCTCTTCTCCTCTGTTCTGTTATCCTCTGTTCTGTTTGCTCTGTACTGTTCTGCTCTGTTCTGTTCTGCTCTGTTCTGTTCTGCTCTGTTCTGTTCTGCTCTCTGTTCTGCTCTGTTCTGCTCTGTTCTGCTCTCTGTTCTCCTCTGTCCTGTTCTGTTCTGCTCTATTCTGCTCTCTGTTCTGTTCTGCTCTCTGTTCTGCTCTGTTCTGCTCTGTTCTGCTCTCTGTTCTGTTCTGCTCTCTGTTCTGTTCTGCTCTCTGTTCTGTTCTGCTCTGTTCTCCTCTGTTCTGTTCTCCTCTGTTCTGTTCTGTTCTGCTCTATTCTGCTCTCTGTTCTGTTCTGCTCTCTGTTTTGTTCTGTTCTCCTCTGTTCTATTCTCCTGTTCTGCTCTGTTCTGTTCTCCTCTGTTCTCCCCTGTTCTGTTCTGTTCTCCTCTGTTCTGCTCTGTTCTGTTCTGCTCTATTCTGCTCTCTGTTCTGTTCTGCTCTCTGTTCTGTTCTCATCTGTTCTGCTCTCTGTTCTGTTCTGCTCTCTTTTCTGCTCTGTTCTCCTCTGTTCTGTTCTGCTCTCCTCTGTTCTCCTCTGTTATGTTCTGCTCTGTTCTGCTCTCTGTTCTCCTCTGTTCTGTTCTCTGTTCTGTTCTCCTCTGTTCTGTTCTGCTCTGTTCTGTTCTGCTCTCTGTTCTGTTCTGCTCTCTCTTCTGTTCTGTTCTCCTCTGTTCTGTTCTTCTCTGTTCTGTTCTGTTCTGTTCTCCTCTGTCCTGTTCTCCTCTGTTCTGTTCTCCTCTGTTCTGTTCTGTTCTCCTCTGTTATTTTTCTGCTCTGTTCTGTTCTGTTCTGCTCTGTTCTGTTCTCCTCTGTTCTGTTCTGCTCTGCTCTGTTCTGTTCTCCTCTGTTCTCCTCTGTTCTGTTCTCCTTTGTTCTGCTCTGTTCTGCTCTGCTCTATTCTGCTCTCTGTTCTGTTCTGCTCTCTGTTCTGTTCTCATCTGTTCTGCTCTCTGTTCTGTTCTGCTCTCTTTTCTGTTCTGCTCTGTTCTCCTCTGTTCTGTTCTGCTCTCTGTTCTGTTCTCCTCTGTTCTGTTCTCCTCTGTTCTGTTCTCCTCTGTTCTGTTCTGTTCTCCTCTGTTCTGTTCTCCTCTGTTCTGTTCTGTTCTCCTCTGTTCTGTTCTCCTCTGTTCTGCTCTGCTCTGTTCTGTTCTGCTCTCTGTTCTGTTCTCCTCTGTTCTGTTCTGCTCTGTTCTCCTCACTGTTCTGTTCTGCTCTATTCTGCTCTCTGTTCTGTTCTGCTCTCTGTTCTGTTCTCATCTGTTCTGCTCTCTGTTCTGTTCTGCTCTCTTTTCTGTTCTGCTCTGTTCTCCTCTGTTCTGTTCTTCTCTCTGTTCTGTTCTCCTCTGTTCTGTTCTCCTCTGTTCTGTTCTGTTCTCCTCTGTTCTGTTCTCCTCTGTTCTGTTCTGCTCTGTTCTGTTCTGCTCTCTGTTCTGTTCTCCTCTGTTCTGTTCGGCTCTGTTCTCCTCACTGTTCTGTTCTGCTCTCTTCTCCTCTGTTCTGTTATCCTCTGTTCTGTTTGCTCTGTACTGTTCTGCTCTGTTCTGTTCTGCTCTGTTCTGTTCTGCTCTGTTCTGTTCTGCTCTCTGTTCTGCTCTGTTCTGCTCTGTTCTGCTCTCTGTTCTGTTCTGCTCGCTGTTCTGTTCTGCTCTCTGTTCTGTTCTGCTCTCTGTTCTGTTCTGCTCTGTTCTCCTCTGTTCTGTTCTGTTCTCCTCTGTTCTGTTCTCCTCTGTTCTGCTCTGTTCTGTTCTGCTCTATTCTGCTCTCTGTTCTGTTCTGCTCTCTGTTTTGTTCTGTTCTCCTGTTCTGCTCTGTTCTGTTCTCCTCTGTTCTCCTCTGTCCTGTTCTGTTCTGCTCTATTCTGCTCTCTGTTCTGTTCTGCTCTCTGTTCTGCTCTGTTCTGCTCTGTTCTGCTCTCTGTTCTGTTCTGCTCTCTGTTCTGTTCTGCTCTCTGTTCTGTTCTGCTCTGTTCTCCTCTGTTCTGTTCTCCTCTGTTCTGTTCTGCTCTATTCTGCTCTCTGTTCTGTTCTGCTCTCTGTTTTGTTCTGTTCTCCTCTGTTCTATTCTCCTGTTCTGCTCTGTTCTGTTCTCCTCTGTTCTCCCCTGTTCTGTTCTGTTCTCCTCTGTTCTGCTCTGTTCTGTTCTGCTCTATTCTGCTCTCTGTTCTGTTCTGCTCTCTGTTCTGTTCTCATCTGTTCTGCTCTCTGTTCTGTTCTGCTCTCTTTTCTGCTCTGTTCTCCTCTGTTCTGTTCTGCTCTCCTCTGTTCTCCTCTGTTATGTTCTGCTCTGTTCTGCTCTCTGTTCTCCTCTGTTCTGTTCTCTGTTCTGTTCTCCTCTGTTCTGTTCTGCTCTGTTCTGTTCTGCTCTCTGTTCTGTTCTGCTCTCTCTTCTGTTCTGTTCTCCTCTGTTCTGTTCTTCTCTGTTCTGTTCTGTTCTGTTCTCCTCTGTCCTGTTCTCCTCTGTTCTGTTCTCCTCTGTTCTGTTCTGTTCTCCTCTGTTATTTTCTGCTCTGTTCTGTTCTGTTCTGCTCTGTTCTGTTCTCCTCTGTTCTGTTCTGCTCTGCTCTGTTCTGTTCTCCTCTGTTCTCCTCTGTTCTGTTCTCCTTTGTTCTGCTCTGTTCTGCTCTGCTCTATTCTGCTCTCTGTTCTGTTCTCATCTGTTCTGCTCTCTGTTCTGTTCTGCTCTCTTTTCTGTTCTGCTCTGTTCTCCTCTGTTCTGTTCTGCTCTCTGTTCTGTTCTCCTCTGTTCTGTTCTCCTCTGTTCTGTTCAACTCTGTTCTGTTCTGTTCTCCTCTGTTCTGTTCTCCTCTGTTCTGTTCTGTTCTCCTCTGTTCTGTTCTCCTCTGTTCTGCTCTGCTCTGTTCTGTTCTGCTCTCTGTTCTGTTCTCCTCTGTTCTGTTCTGCTCTGTTCTCCTCACTGTTCTGTTCTGCTCTCTTCTCCTCTGTTCTGTTATCCTCTGTTCTGTTTGCTCTGTACTGTTCTGCTCTGTTCTGTTCTGCTCTGTTCTGTTCTGCTCTGTTCTGTTCTGCTCTGTTCTGTTCTGCTCTGTTCTGCTCTCTGGTCTGTTCTGCTCGCTGTTCTGTTCTGCTCTCTGTTCTGTTCTGCTCTCTGTTCTGTTCTGCTCTGTTCTCCTCTGTTCTGTTCTGTTCTCCTCTGTTCTGTTCTCCTCTGTTCTGCTCTGTTCTGTTCTGCTCTATTCTGCTCTCTGTTCTGTTCTGCTCTCTGTTTTGTTCTGTTCTCCTGTTCTGCTCTGTTCTGCTCTGTTGTGCTCTCTGTTCTGCTCTGTTGTGCTCTCTGTTCTGCTCTCTGTTCTGTTCTGCTCTGGTCTATGTTCTGTTCTCTGTTCTGCTTTCTACTCTGGTCTCTCCTGTGATACGCCTACCTGTGCATTTTAAACACTGGTATTTATTCAGACTCATTCTGACGTAATTCTTTTTTTAATGACTCATTCTGACTGTTCTGCATACTGCACTGGTTCATGTTTCGTCCGTCTCTCTCACCTTACCAGCACTGACACACTGGATGCATAGCTGACATTGAAATGGGATTGATTGAGCTTGCATAGTGCTATGAAACCAAATACTTGAAAAGGGATTGATTGAGCTTGCATAGTGCTATGAAACCAAATACTTGAAAAGGGATTGATTGAGCTTGCATGATGCTATGAAACCAATAGAGTTTTCGCAAAACTGCAAACCTCGCTCATCTGGCACTCCAGGCAGACTAAAGCAAATGCTGAAAGATTTCAAATACTATTTTAACCCAACTGTAATACAGGACTTGGAGGCTCTCTTTAGAAGCAGGCGAGTCAGCTGAATTCCCGCCCTTTCTAAGTGCTGCTGCTACGTGTGTGTCTCTGCGTGCACTTGCACGTTTGTGTTTGCCCTCGTCAGCTTCCGTGGTTTCTCTGTCCAACTCATGGAAAATGAAAAGTGCTGTGTTGGGGTATTCTCTCCTACCCAGTGGCACGCTGCTGGACAGAGTCTGGTGACGGTATGCTGCTGGACAGAGTCTGGTGACAGTATGCTGCTGGACAGAGTCTGGTGACAGTATGCTGCTGGACAGAGTCTGGTGATGGTATGCTGCTGGACAGAGTCTGGTGACAGTATGCTGCTGGACAGAGTCTGGTGACAGTATGCTGCTGGACAGAGTCTGGTGACGGTGTGCTGCTGGACAGAGTCTGGTGACGGTATGCTGCTGGACAGAGTCTGGTGACAGTATGCTGCTGGACAGAGTCTGGTGACAGTATGCTGCTGGACAGAGTGTGGTGACGGTATGTTGCAGGACAGAGTCTGGTGACAGTATGCTGCTGGACAGAGTCTGGTGACAGTATGCTGCTGGACAGAGTCTGGTGACAGTATGCTGCTGGACAGAGTCTGGTGACGGTATGCTGCTGGACAGAGTATGGTGACGGTATGCTGCTGGACAGAGTCTTGTGACAGTATGCTGCTGGACAGAGTCTGGTGACAGTATGCTGCTGGACAGAGTCTGGTGACGGTATGCTGCTGGACAGAGTGTGGTGACGGTATGTTGCAGGACAGAGTCTGGTGACAGTATGCTGCTGGACAGAGTCTGGTGACAGTATGCTGCTGGACAGAGTCTGGTGACAGTATGCTGCTGGACAGAGTCTGGTGACGGTATGCTGCTGGACAGAGTATGGTGACGGTATGCTGCTGGACAGAGTCTTGTGACAGTATGCTGCTGGACAGAGTCTGGTGACAGTATGCTGCTGGACAGAGTCTGGTGACGGTATGCTGCTGGACAGAGTCTGGTGACGGTATGCTGCTGGACAGACTCTGGTGACAGTATGCTGCTGGACAGAGTCTGGTGACGGTATGCTGCTGGACAGAGTCTGGTGACAGTATGCTGCTGGACAGAGTCTGGTGACGGTGTGCTGCTGGATAGAGTCTGGTGACGGTATGCTGCTGGACAGAGTCTGGTGACAGTATGCTGCTGGATAGAGTCTGGTGACGGTATGCTGCTGGACAGAGTCTGGTGACAGTATGCTGCTGGACAGAGTCTGGTGACGGTATGCTGCTGGACAGAGTCTGGTGACGGTATGCTGCTGGACAGAGTCTGGTGACAGTATGCTGCTGGACAGAGTCTGGTGACGGTATGCTGCTGGACAGAGTCTGGTGATGGTATGCTGCTGGACAGAGTCTGGTGACGGCATGCAATGGCCCTCTAACTCTGTCAAACAATCCACTCTCCTATCTACACACAAGCACATGCAAGCACACACACACACACACGCTCTAATTTGACCAGAGACTCAAGATGAGAATAAGATATAACTTATTAAACTGCCCACAATGTACGCTGAAATAGGGCTCATTCGGGTTAATCCATTATAACAGATATGTGTGATGGTTTTGAACCCAGGTGTTGTTTCATACTGCTGTTATATAATCTGTCAGTCACACACTAATGAAACTAATAATCATTTTGAATCATTTTCTCTCTAGCAGCCTGTGTGTGTGTGTGTCATTCTGTGCTGTTGGGTTCAGTTCTCTCACATTGGGCCTGGCGTCCTCCCTGCCTCTTCACAGCCAAACAGTAGACATGTTCTACCAGCTCCATCATAATATCAGTCAAACACTTAGAATTCCTCCTTAACTTGAACAACAAGTTCAGCCCGTCTCTCTCTCTCTCTCTCTCTCTCTCTCTCTCTCTCTCTCTCTCTCCCGTCTTCCTTCTACTCCTCTGCAAGCTGCTCAAAAAGTGTCCTATTGTTGTATTTTCTTTGAATATAAAACTTTATGTTGCAGTGCTTTGTTAGCCCAGAATCCTGAGGGCAGCAATATGCTATAATGATCCCAAGGTGAAAATGAAAATAGGACTGCTGTTTTATTCTGTATATTTATAATGAACTCTTGTTGAATGTATGTCAAATGAGGAATCTCCTGCAGAGTATAAATGTCCACCAGTGTATGAGAACAAATCTGCACCTACAGTCAAAGTCAATTCCATTTAAACTCCAGTCAATTCAGGAAGCAAACTGATATTCAAATTCCAAATTTTCTTCAATGCTTTTCAATGGGGACAATATGAAATTGGAATTTGGTTTACTTTCTGAATTGACTGGAATTGAAATGGAATTGACCCCAAGCGTGGACACAGTAAGTATCTATTTACAGTTTTTCTCAGTTGCTAAAACACTAAATCCCATTGGCTGAACAAAGTTCCTAGTTGCTAAAACACTAAATCCCATTGGCTGAACAAAGTTCCTAGTTGCTAAAACACTAAATCCCATTGGCTGAACAAAGTTCCTAGTTGCTAAAACACTAAAACCCATTGGCTGAACAAAGTTCATAGTTGTCTGGACTCATTTAGCTAATTATGCAGTCTGTTGTCAATACCTTAAACCATTTCACATGGTAAAACACAATTTGCAGAACTCACTTAGACTTTTCAGCAAAACTCTAAACACATTCTCATTCTCAAAACACATTCTGCACTCTAATGCACATGTCATCCATACTGGTAAACACAAGTGGCAACAATCAAATACAAATAGAGAAGACATGTCATTGATTGAACACAACCATTCAACATTTATTTAACCTGTTTCAAATGATGCGACACAACCAATATAAGCCAGTTCAGAGAGCAAACAGGTTGTTGAAGGTGGGAAGGAGAAAGTCTGAGAATGGATAGAAGAAACAATGTGAGAGGACGAGGACGAGGACGAGTGCGTATGCGAGGTGGGCGACGAGGAGGAAGAGGAGGAGGAGGGCAAGAAAGAGGAAGAGGAAGACAAAGAGTGGAAATATCTGATGAAATTCGAGCAACAGGTATAGACCATGTTCTTGTCCATGGACTGACAATGAGGGAAGCAGGACTTAGAGTGCAACACAATTTGAGCCGATTTTCTGTGTCCACCATAGTAAGGACATTCAGAGAAGAGAACAGGTACAGCATACTACTGTATTTTTGTAATTGCAAATTTACTGTATTACTCTATATGAAGCTGTTTCAATATACATTTGTAAAGTTAATCACTGTAAGTATTGTACTGCATGAATATGTTTTGGAACTGCCCAACTACTTTTTGTAGAATTGCAAGGCTGCCACATGCAGGTGGAAGGACAGCTATACTCACTCAGGAGCAAGAGGTCGTTATAGTTGGCATGGTCCTTCAAGATAATGCAATACGACTCAGAGAAATCCAGGAACGAGTGATACAAGACAACACACACTTCCAGGGAATCGACAGTTTGAGCATTTCCACAATTGACCGTGTCCTCCATCGTAACAGGATGCGAATGAAACAAGTATACAGAGTACCTTTTGCGCACAACTCACCAAGGGTGAAAGAACTGCGAGCTCAGTATGTGCAAGTAAGTGTACATTCAGAAACATTTACTGTAATCCAGATTGTCTACAGTACATAGATGTATGTGAATCAGAAGCCTAATTGTACTCTACAGTATATTGTATTTCTACACAGACAATATTTGACTTGGAATCCTTGGACAGACCCCATGAGTTCATCTTTGTCGATGAAGCAGGCTTCAATCTAACAAAGAGTAGAAGGAGATGCCGAAACATGATTGGACAGCGGGCCATTGTTGAAGTCCCTGGTCAACGAGGTGGCAATGTCACAATCTATGCTGCTATCAGCAACCATGGTGTTCTACATCACCATGTTACACTCGGGCCATATAACACCCGGCACCTTCTAAGATTTATTGCCAATATAAGAGATATTTTATTTGAGCAGCAGGTTCAAGAGCAGCCGGGTTAAGAGCTACATGAGAATCCCATTCCCACCTATGTGATAGTGTGGGACAATGTCAGTTTCCACTGAGCTGCTCAGGTAAGGGAATGGTTTAACATCAATGGGCAGTTTATGAACTTGTACCTCCCTCCATACTTGCCTTTCCTGAATCCGATTGAGGAGCTTTTCTCCTCTTGGAGATGGAAAGTGTATGATAGACAACCCTACACCAGAGTAAATCTGCTGCAAGCCATGGATTTAGCCTGTGGTGATATAGGTGAGGAATCATGTCAGGGCTGGATACGGCACACAAGAGGCTTCTGCCCCCGTTGCCTCAGGAGGGACAATATGTCTTGTGATGTCGACAAAGTGCTCTGGCCTGACCCAGCCCAAAGACAAGAAGAAGCACATTGATCACATGTTTACTCCTTTGTTTTTGTCCCTTTTAGTATTGTATACTGTAGTACAGTGCATTGTAGGCTGTATACTGTACAATGGACAAATTGTATGGCCCTGAACATTGTGCTTTCCATTAATTAACATTACTGACTGGTTGCAGGTTCATATCAACAAAGAACAAGTATTACAGTATCACAGAGACAAGGAGGAGGAAGAACAAAAAACAAAATTGCAAAGAGCACAGCAGAGTAGTAATTTCTGATCAATTTTGAGCTACTATGATAGAACATGTTTTCGTTCATCAAAAGACAATGACGGAAAAATATGAATATTTTTTTAGATAAAAAATATACTTCTCCCTGAGAATTGTATGTTTTGAACAATGTGTTTTCTATTTTTCGGAGTATTGTTTACTGACTGCTTGAGAGTGTATATCATTTTGATCACTTTGTTTATGATTTGAGAGCAGTGTTGGATTTTGAACACAGGTAAAAACTGTTTTGAGGCGAATGTTTCATTTTGCAAGAGGAGTCAGAGGTTATGTAAATAGTGCTTGAAGATGAGGTTTTGTGTTTGATGTTTCCAGGAAATGGAGCAAGGTTTCAGAAATTGTGTTTTAGCAATTGAGAAAAACTGTAATTATTAACCATTCCCCTCATGCAGTCCTACATAACTCAATAACTCTTTCAGTTTAGAGTTGAATGTATGTCAAATGAGAACTGTCACATGTGCTTCCTCTCTGGCCTCTAGGTGACCAGGCTGCTCGTTAGGGCACACACCTGTCACCAGCGTTAGGCGCATAATGACACTCACCTGGACTCCATCACCTCCTTGATAACATGCCCTTTATATGTCTCTCCCTTTGTTTTCTACCCCAGTCGTCATTGTTACTGTTCTGTCAGTGCGCTGTTCGTGTTTCTTGTTTTGTTCATTTATTAATTAAATGTATTCAGTCCTTGAACTTGCTTCCCGACGTTCAGCGTACATCGTTACAAGAACACTCCCACAGAGTGAGCTTATCAAGAACACTCCCACAGAATGAGCTTATCAAGAACACTCCCACAGAGTGAGCTTATCAAGAACACTCCCACGGAGTGAGCTTATCAAGACCACTCCCACAGAGTGAGCTTATCAAGAACACTCCCACAGAATGATCTTATATCAAGAACACTCCCACAGAGTGAGCTTATCAAGAACACTCCCACAGAGTGAGCTTATCAAGAACACTCCCACAGAGTGAGCTTATCAAGAACACTCCCGCAGAGTGAGCTTATCAAGAACACTCCCACAGAGTGAGCCTATCAATAACACTCCCACAGAGTGAGCTTATCAAGAACACTCCCGCAGAGTGAGCTTATCAAGAACACTCCCACAGAGTGAGCTTATCAAGAACACTCCCACAGAGTGAGCTTATCAAGAACACTCCCACAGAGTGAGCTTATCAAGAACACTCCCACAGAGTGAGCTTATCAAGAACACTCCCACAGAGTGAGCTTATCAAGAACACTCCCACAGAGTGAGCTTATCAAGAACACTCCCGCAGAGTGAGCTTATCAAGAACACTCCCACAGAATGAGCTTATCAAGAACACTCCCACAGAGTGAGCTTATCAAGAACACTCCTGCAGAGTGAGCTTATATCAAGAACACTCCCACAGAGTGAGCTTATCAAGAACACTCCCACAGAGTGAGCTTATCAA